>NC_087513.1:35932964-36147937 GCF_963921805.1 Phalacrocorax carbo
TCTCTCTTTCTCTCTCTCTTTCTCTCTTTCTTTCTCTCTTTCTTTCTCTCTTTCTCTCTTTCTTTCTCTCTTTCTTTCTCTCTTTCTCTCTTTCTTTCTCTCTTTCTCTCTTTCTCTCTTCCTCTCTTCCTCTCTTTCTCTCTCTCTTCTCTTTTTCCTTCCTTCCTTCCTTCCTTCCTTCCTTCCTTCCTTCCTTCCTTCCTTCCTTCCTTCCTTCCTTCCTTCCTTCCTTCCTTCCTTCCTTCCTTCCTTCCTTCCTTCCTTCCTTCCTTCCTTCCTTCCTTCCTTCCTTCCTTCCTTCCTTCCTTCCTTCCTTCCTTCCTTCCTTCCTTCCCTCTGACCTAATACGTTTTAGTAATTCTCAAAGCAACTATGGATTAATTTCTGTTTTGGCTATATTCTGCTTGGAATCAGTGGCTCATATTCTAACTTTCACTGGCAGAAAGAACTCACACATCAAGCCTTTACGGGCACAGCTGTATTGGATTTTTCAGTTTGAATTAATTTTTTTTTAATACAAATATATGGCTTACTATCTTTACTCTGGCACAGCTTGTAAAATCTACATTAACCGAATAGCTTCTTACTTACGACCTAAATCCTGGAGAATTTTTTAGACTGGATACCTACAATTGCAGAAATTATTCTGGCTTTTCCAAGATACAATGGTCCCAAGTAATTTATTTTAAAATATATTTTCCTCATTGTAAGTTTTGGTGGTTCTGCTCATTTCCTTTTGGTCTTATTTATGTAATTTTCTACGTAATGCATAAGTTAACTGTGGCTTTGCTAACAGATAATTCATAATTCATTAGATTTCCCAGTTCACACTTCTAAAAGTCTCTATGTCATCAGACGTCTTCCTAGCTTTTTCCATTTTATTAATAATATAGAAAATATTTCTTAAACTGGTAACAATTTCCAAACCAGCAGGAATAAATGAAATGTGAACCCTGTATAAGTTTTTGCAGTCTGGAGTTATTTTCCAGTCTTGGCCTGTTATGTGTTTCCAGTCATATGCTCTTAGGAACAGAATCCAGATCAGTTTACTTCCTATTACATAATCTAAGTAGCTGTCACTGAGACTGAAGCATTGGTAACTATTTCCACCCATGGGAGTCATGTGCTGCACGAGAATAGAAGAAAAATATTTTCCCAGTAAGTGTGAGATGATGCTTCCAGGCCAGGATTTAGGCAAGTGGTAGGGCATACACAGAAAGTATACTGGGCCATACTATTGAAGCAGAGAAGACAGCCAGGCCTTGGATTCTAATCTCAAGAGCACAGACTAACTTTGATAAAGTTTACAGAAATTAATTGCAGTAGAATTTGAATTGGAATCTATTGCATCTTCATAACATCAAATATTGAGCTGATAGATGGAAATGAATATTATCTTCAGCAATAAATGAATTAAATATTGCCGCTTCCAAATTATATGCTTACATAAAAAGATATGAATTTTGATTTTGAAAACCTTAACTAATAGCATAGCCTTGCTTTTCCCATCACTGATTTTTTTCCTGCAGCTTAGTATTGAGAGAATGATATTAAAACTAATATCTGTTATTATTGATAACGGGAAATCTGCTGCTTTGGAAAGATTATGCTATTTATTTTTCAAGCAATGTGCAGCAGTTCTGCAGACAACTCCATTAACAGTGACCTGAAACCTTTGTTCTTCCACTTATAAAATACTACAAATAAGTGAAAATATCACTCCCCATCTTCCAAACATCAGAACTCTTAAAAATATGTATCAAACATACAGCTCCAGATTTACATGACTTCCATTATTCTGGGTATGCTTTTTTATAACATTCACTCAATGTGAATTTTAAAGATGAGTGTGCTGATGTACTGAAAAAGGCTTATGGTTCAAAATGGTTCAAAATTGGTCTATACAGTTAAAATAATAAGCTTATACAACAGGTTGTAAAGCTGGTGACTACCATACTTAAATACGAGGGAGCAGTACTAGAATTTAAAGGATCATACGAGTGGTTAGAAATTAATTAATAAGTGGATCAATATTCTTGCAGTGTGGGGAGCCAACACTTTGAGTTATAAAGAGTGGGTTTAGCTGAGCTTATTAAAACTAGTTCTTTAATGGCATAACAAAGCTTTGGTTTGGTTTTTTTAAAGGTTGATTAGTTTGACAGTTTTTTTTTCCAGGTGTGCAGAATTTTTCATTAACCTAAATCAACTTATTGTTAAAACTGATTAATTCTTCAAACTGGATCACTGGCATTTTCAATTTAGCCATCAACATTTCATTTCAGTGCACTTCAATTTGGGTGGAGTGCCAGCCTTTTTAGGCTAGATATTCTATTGACTGCTTTTTTGAAGTAATTAAAACAGATTTGCAATCACTTTGGTTGGAATTCATTTCACTTAACTTCAGTCATCTAGGCATTTAGTCATGCAGAGTAAGCCGGTCATTTAGGTTTCCCTTAAAGTAAATGAAAAAAGGTAATAACAGCAGGCATGATGAATAGAAGTCCAACCCATGACTGTGATTGTGAATACAGGTTATGATTTTCCAGGGGAATGTGGCAGCACAACATAGGAGGTTAAAAAAAAAACAAACAAAAAACCCCCCCAACAACCACCCCCCCCAAACTCCAATGAATGCTGCATTAATATTAGTTTTGACAAATTATGTTAGTCATCTCTCTACTGACTCAGCAGTGCTCAAAATCAGATTTCAATGATACAACAGCTCAAATATAGTTTCACTATAATTTTTTTCAGATGGGGGTTCCAGTTCTGTAAAAACCTGACTGTAGTGACTGACTGAGTAATAGTTCTTGGCCTCAGCCTCGGTTTAAACTGTGATGAAATAGGGCCTTAGTGTGAACGGGATTTTAACTTCACTCTCACAGTGTAATTTATACACTTTTGCTTTTTATTGGGCAATATCTTACAGGGCTCACTTCTGTCTCAGTAATCCTGTTTTGAGTCCTCAAACAGGAAGAAGGAATTACATGACATATGCCTTTATTCCAGTCTCTCGGTAAAAGTGAATTAGACCTTCCTTTATTCCCACAGCCATCAGGAACTGGCATCTGTAACCACCCCTGTTTAACTCAGCAAACAGTTTTTGCTTTTACATCCCGTTATCGCTCAGCTGATGCTGTTACTAAGAATCAGCCTGTTACCGTGCCAGACGCTAAGAAGAAACAAAGTTATTGGGATTGTTCATTTATTTTTATCTTACAACACGTGCCTTTCCCTCCCTTCTGCTTCCCTCCACGGAGCTTGCCTCTGCTAACCTCCTAGGCATTTGCAAGAATCATATTAATATGCCTGCTTTGGATGTGCAAGGGGCTATTACTTTCCCACGCTGTCTTCAAGCACATACTTGTCTTGTAACTGCTTCAGTGGGATGACAAGTATACTACAATATTGATTCTTAACTGTAAATTATGGGTGAGTTGAATAACTTCACGTTTGTTTCATAGATGTGAATATTTAGAACTAGTTCCTTCATCTCCTCTTCAAGAAAAAAAAAAGTTTCTTTTCTCAGTAAGATATATCTTTATACTTAAAATACCTGTAGTAATATATTTTAATATTGTTGGATATTGTGCTGTTAAAGGCTGAGGTTAAATAGACTTTAAAATTAAGTAAGACTGGTGATTTTGGTTTTCTTTTTTACTTGCTTACATTTTTCACAGAAATAGTAAATCCTAACATAAGCCCCATAAATACAATTAAATATAATATACTACATATATAATATATTTTGTTGTCACATAATTTTATTTTATTGTCACATAAAAGTCTGGAAAGCATTCACAGACGTGGCCCTTTGATTCAAGCCTGTTAGAGAAACTTTACAACGACCAGCAGCTTTCTAAAATGCTAGATAGCCTGGGCACATTTTAGCAGTTCTGGTCTCACGTAGGGTGTATTTGTCCTGCAGGTTAGACCCTAGTGGAAAATGCAGTAAAGTCAGATTCTGAGTTATCTTTCATCTACCTGGGTTTCGTTTAGCACATACCCCTCAGTCTCTGAATACAGACATTCAGAAATGTGGACTGTATTCCTCTTTCAGGATGATTAGCCAGTTCTTTAAGGCTGGGTACCAGAGCTCATTAGGTGCTACTTTGCCTCCAGAACCAAGTAGTTAGAGCTAAAAGCAGAGAACAAACTCCCTTGATCCCTTCAGTCAGAGCCTTTCTGCATCCTCCCTTTCTCCACAACAAAATCCCAAGTCAGAGCAAAACCATCTCACAAAACTAAGAAGATATTTTTTAATCAAATACTGAATATTGCTCACAAGATAATGACAATAGCTTTTAGAATTTGGTGAGGTAATACCATTTGATGTGATAATACCCACTATCCTGCCTGGAACTCATTAAAGAGCTGTTAATAAAAATAAGAGAATTGACATTTTTGCAGCTTTTAAGCAAGGCTCTTTTACAAGAGTATAATTCCTGTATAGCTCATTATTTTACTAATGTTACCGCAAAGTCATTTATTTCAAATACAGCAATGCAATTAACATTCGTTAGGGGTAAGTTAGAGCAGCAGACTATTCAAACCTAGAAAGCAAACATTGTACCTCACCTGTGCTCCTAACTCAAGTATGAAGCAGTACAATTAATCTGCATTTGCTACGAAATGAGCTTCTAAAACACACATGTACTTAAAAATCTCAGCCGTAACTCACAGCTTACTTGGGCATTAGTCCACGCCCCAGCTCTGCCACTGATCTGGGACAAGACTTAGTCAGGTTATTTAGCCTGTTATTATATTTGTTTCCCATGTCTGAAAGTAGATGATACTTCTCATTCACCCCACAGGGATGATATAAGACTGAATTTGCTCAAGTCTGCAAAGCTTTTTGCAGTCCTTGGCTTACTGTGTGGAACTGGAATGCAGTACACACGTGCCAAATATTCCTACAGCAACTCGGGACAGATTTTTCACATACCAGCTCTTTTTCTCTGGTACAAATGGCTGCTGCGTCAAATAGTGACGGGTCACATTGAGGACAAGGCAGACAAAATGCAAGCAGAAAAACAAACAGTTACTCTAATTTTGCAGAAAAACAGAACTAAAGCTCCCAGTAAAATCAGTGTGTCTGTAAACAAGAGAACAACATAACCCCTTCTTAGAAGAGTCTTTTACGAGCCGTTGTATTGATAGCTGATTCGGGCAGCTGGCAACTGCAGAATATTAATGAAGCATTGGTACAAGAGCAGTCTGAACAGGTTGATCATGACTGACTGAAGTCTACGGTGCATGATATCAAGATACATTGTTTGTCTGTAGCATTTGCTCTTAGTTTGACCTTGTTACTTGCTTGCTGCTTTCTCTCTTTCCTTTCTCCCCTTTTTTTCTTCCTTCCTTTCCTCCCTTCCTCTCTTCCTCCTTCCCTCCCTTTCTCTTTCTCTTTCATTCACTAGTTCTCATTTGCCCAGTTAAGTTCAAGTGTGCTGAGACCTATATAGTAAAAAATTTTGCATACCAGATGCTTTAAGGTGTCCTCTTGCCCTGTTTCCCTCCTATTATTTGTTAGTAGACACATGCAGCTCTTATTACAGTAAACTATGTTCTTGTTCATTGCTTACATAAATGGGATTTATGCAGAGGAACTGGAAGGAGCTTAGGAGAAAATCCTTGTGCACAGCCTGACTCGGGGTATAGAAAGGCTGAGCAACCTCTCTGTGTCTGACAGAGAGAAGGGAGATTGATGGCTTCACTCAGGATACGCTTCAGTCACTATTCCCCTGCTGTTTCCTGGGTGTTGGGCAGGCAGTGTTCTTCGCCCACTGCTTGCCTATAAAAGCATAGGTATGAGCAGTGCTTGCTCGCTAGCTTTAAGCACATGATGGAATTCATATGACTGACTTAAAACACTGGTGGTGACCTTTATTTACCAAAGTGCTTTTTTTTTTCTTTTTTATCTGATACCATGTCCTTCACATGAACTTCATCACACACAACTGTTTTTACACTTTCTACCATATTTCTTCTTATTCTTCACAGCCCATAATAAGCTCTGAAAACTCTGAAAAGGCATTTTGCTTGTCACTGCTTCATTCCTCCCTCTTCTGCCTTGTCCTTTGTCGCCATTTATATCCACTCATCTAAAGTGCTGGGTTTTTTGGTTGCTAATAGATTTTGCACTTGTCTGTATACTACCTATACTACCCAAATCTTGCTAGTTAGGCTTAGATTAGAGCTAGGTATATTAATGTGCTAGACTGCTTTAGGAGGAGTTCAGTTCCAGGGATATTAAGTGCATATTTTACAGGAGAAAGTTGCTTTAGCACCTTATCAGGTATGAGATGACTGAGATGTTGGATTTAATGTTTCTGACAAGATGAATACTTTTTTCCTCTTGGTGCAAATATATATTTATTATTTTTTTCCTTTTCACCTTTTATTAACTGGAGCTAAAATCGGCTATCATGAGCATAAAGGAACATTAGGGAAGCTATTATTAACTGTACTCTGTGGGATAAACAGGAGGTGTGAGGTACAATGATCCAGGCTCCTCTTTGTGACAATGTACAGCCTACTGTAGGTTACCCGACAGCCTTTTACTTCAGCAGCTCTACAAGCTGGCCATGCAGGTGGCTTTGCAGCAGTTTGCCTCTAGGCTGAGGCACAGGAGCAGGCAACGACCCTTTGCTCATCTCCTTAATGACCCCTTAGTTTACTGTGAAGCTTTTTAAGGAAGAAGAGCACTAAACTCTCAGAGCCTGTTCTGCTGCCCTAAAGGGGCAGATATAATGGGATCTTTCCAAAGCACCGATGCCTTAGCGACATTCAGGAACTGTCAGCATTCTTCTGACTAATGTGGTGGCATTGATTTTTCAAAGTGGTTGTGTATTATATTTTTGGAAAAGGAGTGCTTCCTCAATAAATTGATAATCCCTTTCCATTTTTATGGAGAGCAATGCCTTGATGTTGTGTGGCATTAAGAGATAGAAGTGTTGTCACACGAATATGAAATACGAAAACAAATATTCTCAAACCTTTGAAGTATAAGAAAACAATAGTTAACATTTTTTTTTAGGAAACAACCAAAAGTTTTCTCAGATGAGCAGAGCAACAGCTCTCTGGGACAGATAACAAACTCTTGTTTACTGTCACTGAATGCACAGAAATAGAGTTCTGCTCTTCATACCAATTTGAGGTTTTGTGCTTTTGAAGGCAATTGATCATCACTATGTGCTTTATAAGTTACAATGGGCTTTCTGAGATACTCTTATTTCTAACGGGTCCTGATTCAGCAAAAACAAACTTGTGTTTAACTGTCTGCCAAAGTTAAGTCTCAGCAAACAGCATTGTCTCTAATTGTCCAACTTCTTCTAGTAGCAGGCCCAGGTTTTCCTCACTGATGTATGTCAGTGGACTAATATTAAGCTGAGACTAGTATATGCAGAAACAAAGTACATACCAGAGGTTCTTCCTGGACATGCAAATAAAAGATTTATATGCTCTGTGTACAGAGCAATAGATACGTATTTCTGCCAGCAGCAAAGATTTGATGCAAGTATGATATGATGAAAAAGCCAAACCACCTGGGCTTTTGCAACCTTGCATAGAGGCCAGATGTTTTAGTGGTCAGTTTAGCTTTCCCACGGAAATCTACCAATATCAGGGTGATGTCTACAAACAGCTTCAGTAAAGCGGAGAATCAGAAGTACAGCAGGTTTCTGTCACAGGGCTAGCCTAGTGATAGACAATCTTAAAAGCAACACATTGCTAGTTTTGCAGCATATATTGCATGCAGCGCTGCATGGCGTTTACCCTGAAAGTACTCCAGGTACTATCGTGAGAGATTAATAAGGTGGCACAGGTTTTGGATTTTTTTTTTTTTAGTTTTTGTTAAGGTAATCGTATCACTCCCACTGCTAATGCAGTTTGCTGTGAGAAATTGGAATATGTCATAAGTGGCATGGAAGAAATCACATACAGACTTGCTGGTAATCATGAGCATAACAGCAACCTGCACACTGTTATCATCCACAGCTTTTGATACTGGTATGGCAGGAGACCAATCAAGAGTAATAAGTTGCCTAAATGCCCAAAAAGGGAGGAAGGAGAAATTTTCAGTTCATGCTGTCTGTGTAGGCTGGAAAACACAGTGGACTTCAGATCTGTGTTTAATAATAAAGGGATTTGACAGTGGAAAAATCTCAGAATTACAAAATGGATCCTCACTACTGCATGTTTTCTAAAAAGATTATGCAGAATGTAGCTTAAGGTTTTAGATATCAGGATGATAATAACAGTATGAAATTTATTTCAGGCCTTAGGAATTTATGTGGATTACCTATGATTTCCTGAGCTGTCTGAATGCAGCTGCACCTCTCAGAACCTCTATAAGATATGACTCTGGTGGCATCTATTATGGTAAATTCTAAATCAGATAACAGTTGTAGGAAGCTTGTGACGTTATTAGTGAACGACTTCCTGATATCTTCTAACATGTGGAAACAGAGCAAAAATAGTGCCATCAAGCTCCACCTTGTTCCTGCAAGTAATATCAACATCCACTAATAAGATGAAAATTTTAAAAATAAGAGTACAATATGGAATTGTAGTATTTTTTATTTACTTTATGGATACACAAGGAATTTTAAATCTCTGCTTAGAACCCACCTTTTAGATGATCTCATGAGCTAAGCAAGTGATATCAAAAATGGTCGAAAACTGGATAATGACAGCATGTGATAAAAAACTGTGTAATGAATTTATTCCTTGCTGTCATTGCTGACGACTTTTCTAAGGTACTGGTAAATCTTGCTAACATGATGACATTTAGTGGTTATTTACTGTAACTTTTTTCCATTGTTTCCTATAAATCCAATTTCCAGGGTTTTTTTTTCTGTTTAATTCCTGTGCTAAATCCACAATGTAGATAGTAGAGCTATGTAAATTAACCCACCCAAACAGGTCACTTTCCAGTAAGTGACTAATTGCAAATACAACTATAGGATATTGCAAATATCCACAAGTTTTTTTGCAGAACAGATTTTGCTTCTAAAAATGGGTGCTCGTGTTCCATGGTCCCATGAAAGCTGGAAATTGGTCTCTGCTCTGAGGATTCATTATAATCCCTGCAGATAATGACTGAATACTGCAGTTTGATGAAGAAATCAGGAAAACTGTTTGAAACCTTGTTTCTTCTCTTCTTTTTCAGCCTAGTTGGAGAAGAGACAGAGACCAAAAATGCCACCAGCAACAGCAGCACCACAGTACCCACCTCCAGACGGAGGCTGGGGATGGGTTGTGGTCTTTGGGGCTTTTATCTCCATTGGATTTTCCTATGCATTCCCCAAAGCCATCACAGTATTCTTCAAAGAAATACAAGAAATCTTCCACACATCATATAGTGAGATAGCTTGGATATCATCAATAATGTTGGCTGTCATGTATGCAGGAGGTAAGACATTTGTGAAATTTGCAAATATCGTAGTTTGTTGTTTGGGTTTTTTTCCTATGGTTTTAAAGCATTTAAAGTTAATTACTACTTGATTTTAACATTAGTACCTAAATAATTTACCAAAATACATGCTTCTTTTTGTATCGTACTTTATCAGAGAGTACTGGTAGCCGCATCATCATTGAAACACTGTTTACTTTCTCCTTTAAAATATTTTATGTTAATAGAATCATAGAATCATAGAATCGTTAAGGTTGGAAAAGACCCTTAAGATCATTGACTCCAAACACTAACCTATCACTGCCAAGTCCACCACTAAACCATATCCTCAAGCACCACGTCTACCCTTCTTTCTAACACCTCCAGGGATGGAGACTCCACCACCTCTCTGGGCAGCCTGTTCCAATGCCTGACAACCCTTTCGGTGAAGAAGTTCTTCCTAATATCCAACCTAAACTTCCCCTGGTGCAGCTTGAGGCCATTTCCTCTTGTCCTATTGCTTGTTACTAGGGAGAAGACTCTGACCCCCGCCTCGCTACAACCTCCTTTCAGGTAGTTGTAGAGAGCGATAAGGTCTCCCCTCAGCCTCCTCTTCTCCAGGCTAAACAACCCCAGCTCCCTTAGCTGCTCCTCATAAGACTTGTTCTCTAGACCCTTCACCAGCTTCGTTGCCCTTGGCTGGACACGCTCCAGCACCTCGATGTCCTTCTTGTAGTGAGGGGCCCAAAACTGAACACAGTACTCGAGGTACGGTCCCGCCAGTGCCGAGTATGAGGGCAAATATTCTCTTCCTTTTTGTTTTCCTCTTAAGGCCTTTTGTTTGTTCCTCTACCTAATTCTATTTTGCAATTTTGCCCTAAATTCACAGTTTCTGAGGGTCATATTTTCCAACAAAGCAATGCCTAAGTAACTTCTCTGGGGACTGGAGGTACATTTGTTCTGTTTCCACTGCCTTGGTGAGATCTTTCTGTAGATCAGATGATGGAGCTTAAACACAGAAAATTATTATGTCAGTGAAGGTTCATTAGTCAGGCACAAGTATTTCTCCATAGACAGGGGGTTTATGTCTTGTCCCTATTTGTCCTAAAACAAAATCCTACTTTCCATTTAGGCCAAGAGCCACGTTTCATGCATGTCAGCTGTATGACAGCTAAGATACAGACAATCTTATTCTTTGGACTGAAATGAACAGGGAACATAAAATCTCTGGTATATTTTTTCCAGTGAGCAAACAAGTAAACAACAAGACAGATGAAAAAGGATTTTAAAGTATAAAGCCATGTTTAAGTACTAAGTGTCAAACCTGCTTTGGCAGGTTTTGTGTCTATCAACCTCAAAGACTAACTGTTAAATTCTGCTTGATTTCTTCATTCTTTCAGAATATTTTTTTAAGTGTTGGTGGGAGCTAGCTGCTACTTAGGGAAAACACTTTTTCAGGCAGTTCAGGGGTCCGAATAAGAGGTTATTTTAGGCAATAGATTTGGCATTGCCCTTCCTTTGGTTGTCGTGAGGTAAGCACTTGGAACATTTCAGACTGCAATGATGGAGCAATTAAATGCACACATTTATAAATATTTATGTGTGTATCTATATGTACATATGTATAAAAGTATATACATAGAAACTGAAAACATTGTGCCAATAGCAAATTGAAATTCAATATCTTTAATCACTGAAGAGCATCACTCCAATATTTTTCAGAAGTGGTATCTGTGTAAAAGTAAAGTATGGTATTATCAGGTCCAGTAAACAACCTATTGAAGGAAGCATGAAGCCTCATTTTTAGCATGGTAGTTTTTTATCTCTGATTTCAGCCTACCTAAGTTTTGACACCTGAATAACCCTAGTTCTTTTAGCAGTCAGGGAAGAGAGGTGGGTACCTACAGAGAGGAATTCAGGCTACCTGTTTTTCCCTTCTGACTATGAAAATGAATGTGCAGCCAGCATAGCATTAGCTTAAGCACCTGAGGTAAATATTTTTCAGTTAATGGGATGGAGAAATGGATCCTTTTTTCAAATGTTGGCAAAGACAGAGACCTTATAAAGATGTCTTGACAAGTGGTGTCAGTATCAACAAAAACTTGCTGTTCAGAATTTTGATCCCATTTTTATTTATATACTGGTTGCGAATCATAAGTTATTCATATACTACTAGAGAATCATGAAGGATTTTATAGGACCAGCAACAATAACGAAGTGATTCACCAAAATTCACCAGGTGAAGAAGTAACTTGAACTAATGCGATCAAGAGTGGAGTAAAAGAGCAGGTATGTCCCATCACGTTCAGGGCCCCTTTAATGTAGTTGCCTCTTAAGGATGCCTCAGCACTTGCACTGTGGAGCGTGCATAGGTAACTGTTGATGCCCCTGAACAAGCGCTGGACTCACCTGGAGCAAGGGAAGACCACAGGTATTGAAAAGCTGGATTCTGTTTCTGCTTTCCCTGTATTGTGAGTTTTGACCTGGACTCATTTTCACCACGCTTTCTAATCAGCTAAATTGTCTAAGGGCAGATTTGCTTTATGGTGCAGGTGCTGTTCTTTTGTTTTAATTTTTGAATAATTTTTAATTTATGCCAGTCATCTCAAAGTTCACCCAAGTTTTATTAACAGTACAGATGCAAATCACAAGACGTTTAGCTGTGGTCATTTTTATCTTTGAGGTTCAAATGCACAAGTTTTCATGTAAAGTACAAAGCATTCAGTACTTCTGCCTTTTCTCTCATAATTCTTTTACTGTTCTGGATACCAGCATACTAACTTCACCTGTACATTGACATTAAAAATTACAAAACGGTATACTATTCATCTTGCTAACACCTACCCCAGTCACTGTGAAGATTATCAGCACAAGAACAGTAGGCAAAGTTGTTTGGATATCTTGTTACAGACTCATGGTTTTAAAATGCTAAGAATGACAACCCTGCCTGATATAAACACTCTTTGAAGCCATAGGTTCTCTAGAACCACTTCCTAAAAAATAGGCCATTTAGACAATCACTGGCAGAATATGAAATAGCAATCAGGAAAAACATTTCTGAAGGAAATCAATCCATTGTTTTTACTGTCTGAAGGTGGTTTGATTCCTTAGCATTTGATGTGCTGTAATGTGAAATACACGTTCAGACCGTGAGTACAAGGTGTATTGTTTACTATGAAGTGTGATATGTACGTCTGCGGTGAACGCTCTCTTCATCATACTACTAATTAAGGTAACCTGAAAACATCTAAGATCTGTCATCCTCATTAGAGCTTAGCATTCAACCTATTAATCATCACAGTGGGGTCAGTGAATAAGTTAGAGCCTGTGCAGGCACTCTTTGCTTTGGAGGCTGCAGCCTCTTGCAGTAATTAGCTGGCATCTGTGTTTCAGTAACAAGGTATTAACTTACCTTTCAATGCCTGAGGAAAAAAAATAAAACTAATAAGAGGCATCCAGTAAGGAGCTAAAAGAATGTTAATTATGTTTATCACTTACTTCATACTTAGAATAAATGGCATTAAATTATAGCAGACCATCTGGCAATCCATATGGTCTCCCGCAGTCCTGGTTAATTCCAGCAAATAGGTCAAGCACAGCATTCACCCCGTTAGGAAAGCACTAAGCAGAGGTGACAATCAGATAAATCAAATCAATATGAAACTCTTTTCCCCTCTCAGTCTGGCATAACATGCACTTTCACACTGGTTTTTGTTGGTTTTCAGGTTTTGTTTGTTTGTTTGTTTTTCTTAAGTTCTCTCTTCCACCCCATCCCCCCATCTCCTGGATGTTTGTGAGAGTTTACTAAAGAGCCATCCCAAAAAGCAAGATCTTGTAATGTGATCAAGGTTACAGGTATTGCACAGCCTCTACTGTTCAGCCTGTGCTTGAAAAAAGCATCCTCTGGAGAAGAGCAATAGTTCAGTCTCCATGGCAACTCCTTCTTTTGCCTCTCTTGAGCAGAGACTGTCAGTTGTATTAAATTAAGGGTGATGGTTTTGTGATGGACTCCTACACCCAAGAGAGCGTGACTGAGACCACCAAACTTCTGTTACTGGAGGACAGAAACTGGGATAAAATGGAGTTAGTTCCTGACAGGGCAACCTGAGTTTCTGTATGTGCATGAACGCATATGTATATAAAACGTGTGTGCATGTATTCTTATATACATAAACTATATATGTATTCATATACTTCTAGGGCCATATTTATGCTCTAACACACACAGGCAACAAGGAATTCAAGAAGAGATTGAATACGTTTGTCCTCAAGTTCTGTCAGTTCATTTTTCTCTTTTTCAAAACTTCACTTCTCACTTTGCACAGTGTTAACAGCCAAAGGTGATTAGCGAGCTTCTTATCGGCGCTCAATCTGTTTCCACTAAAAATGTTTTCATTGCTTTCACTGTATGTTTGATAGGAGCCTTAGTGGCAGCTATGAAAGCCATGTGACAGGTCCAGTGATTTCAGACACAGCTGAACTTGAGTTTTAGATTTCCTTAGATAAAAAGCAGTTGGTTTACTCACTTGTCTGTAGTTTGGTTTCTCTCATTTTTCCAAGGACAATTTAAGGTTTGGGGTTTTGTTTCTTTGTTTTGTTTGGGTTTTTTCCCCAAAATTACTTTTTGGGCGTAACATTGGGTTGTAGAGATTAGCTTGAGAGCTGACAAATCCTTCAAACCATATCCAACTGTGAAATGCGGGATAGACTTGCTGGTCTGAAGCTCAAAACAGAAAGGTCCATTTAAATTTTAAATGATATTTCTAAGTAAATAATTTTAAAAGCACCTTTGGACCCCTTTTGAAGAAAGATGCTATATAAGTGTAAGTAGTGGCCATAACCATTTTTCAGAACATGCTTGTAATTAAAAAATGCAGCATTTAATAGCTTTCTCTCTCTTCCTTCGTATTTCTTAAGTTATTCAAGTTTGAGATTAAGTATTTCCAAACAGTAGCAAACCTTTGAAGGTTTTTTCAGGTGACAGCACAAAAGTAACCTACAGATGAGCTCTTATTTTGACTTTGTCAAATATTAATTTGGAAAATAACATATCATATGGTATGTTCAAAATATTTGTGATTTTATCTCAGTGGGTGTTTTGGTGATATTGCTGTGAAGATGAAATGGCGTGCACAGTGGAGATGACAGTTGCAAAATCCCTGTAACACAAACAACAGATGGTTATGGATTTTTACTTTTGGACAGGACCTGGGCTTCTACACTTTTCTTTCTCCCTGGTAACATTCTCTTTTTTTGGTTTTATAAATACTGTCACAAGGAATTCAGTGGCCACGGATAAGGAGATTGAGAAGCTTTCTTAAATTGACCTATGTCCTTTGTTGTCAGGGACAAATGTTTTTTTCTCCATCAGAATATGCAAAGTGTTGAATTTTAATAACCTCATTTAGATTGTCCTTGAAAGCAGAACGTATCAACTTTCTGAATACCTCATGGGCATGAGGGAATACTTGACATTTAGCCTAAAATATATGTAAGACATCTATGTCAAGTTAATTTGAGACTCACAGAAAAAGGAAAAGAAGGCATAATGAGGTAACACAAGAACAGAGCATTTGAGTTTTACTAGCAAATGGAGATAAGTACAGAAAAGAGGTATCAAGAGTAACAAAAATATTATAAATTTGCAGTAGTTCAGTTTTTTAAAAAGAAGACCTGGATGCGAAGGAAGCCTGTTACAGCCACTGCTTATGTGTCTTGGAAGGCTTTGAGTTTGAGTAAAACTGTACATTGTAGGGCGCTTCTCTGCGGTAGCAATGGCTGTTTTAAACAGAGGCCTTCCCTAATGTTTAGAAAACACTCTTTAAAATGATCATGGGAAGAAAGATGGAGAAAGCAGATCTGTTGTAGATGGTTTTGTACATTTTTTTCAAACAGGTTTGTCATCCTATCTACAGGAGCAAGCTGGTTTCTTAGTTTGCAACTTGTTATGTTTGGCTGAACAGATGAGAACTAATTGTTAAATATTCAGTACCTTTTGGGGATCCAATTCTGTCAAGTTTTCATGAAGCATAGTTTTTACTAAGATCCACTAAGCCACACTCAGGAAGCCAGTCTTAAAGTTAAGGACATGTTGCCACTGAGAAAGTTTTTTTGTCTTTTATTGTACAATTATGGTAATCTTGAATTAACCAACAAAAACTTTCCACTGTGCTTCTACCAAGCTCTTCCAGTATCCAAACCATAGGTTATTAGTAATGATTTGATGCATATCATAGAAATACTTGTGGCAACTTTAATTAACTCAAGCCCTTTACTAAAACAGTTCTCATTTACATACAGGGAGGCAATGTGGATTACATAATCAACGTTAGTTAAGCATTCTTTTCCTATTTAAGGCTTTGTATTTGTCTTGATCTTAATTTGATTTCATAGCCAGTGATTTCTATAAGTAAAGTAATCAATATTGACAGCTTTTTTATCTGCAAAGAAGATTCTTTTTCCTCTCCCACTTCGTTTCATGTAATAGTTCAAACAATAATAAATAACATGCATCATAAAATACATTTTCTAAGGGGCTAAAAATCTGGGTTTGTTTAAGAAAGATATCAAGGGACAAACTTAGGCCTTTGATATGTTCATTGAGCTTGTAAAACTTTGACGAAAGAATGCTTATTTTGTGTGTACTAATAACGTTGGATTAGTTCCCATATACTTTTTCATATCACTGGATCAAAAATGGTTGTATTTGTGATGTGTGTCGTGTAATTCAAAGGTAGTGAAACAATGGTCTCGCACAACTGGGAATCATGAGATATTTCAGCAGATACCAGAGAAGTACTGTGGAGAAGGAAAAGTCTGTGTATACCATTGTAGTCACACCAGCACTTCAAATGAAATAATAAACCCAGCACTTTACAAAGAACTTATTATAGAATTCTACTGGTCCATTGTTTTGGAATGTCTAAGAACTATTCCCTTGTTTATTTTGAAGGGTATATTCAAGGAAAACAGAGTTGTACTGAGATGTTTAGAAGATATTATAAGCTAGTATCAAATGGCAACAGCTGAGATTTTTACTGTGATTCATAAAGATATGTAGATCTACAGCCATTGACAGAGGTAAGTGGACCAGGGACTTAGCGACAATTTTATGCTGGTGCCAGGGGAACTACAGAAATCAAAGAAGGAAGTAATTTTAAATTGGCTTTATGATTACTTTGAACACTTTGAATTGGTTAACTGGTTTTGAAGATTTTTGTGGAGATCACATATGAGACATGTAGATAAATATATATACCATATGAAGAGTTTTTGATCAGTCAGAACCTTTTCTTCTAACAGTGTTATTCTATTAAGATTACATATGTCAAGGAGCACAAAGAAATGCAGCTTTAGTAGGTAATATGTATTTCGTTGGTACATACATACAAAAGAAACGCTTGCTTTTCTTTTGCACAAATTTTGGCAGTTATTTTTTTAAAAGCCAAGAAACAGTTAAGCATTTTCACTGCAGTTTTACCTGGCTTTTGTTTGGGTCAATAGGTGCTATGACTACACAACCAAGAAAGAATGATTAAAATAGGAGACTATTGTGAAATAAGACTTTGATTTCATCATCTAGTTCAAACAGTTTTTGCAAGACTTTCCCACTGATGATGGGAAAATGTGCCCTGTTTGGTTTTCTATGTGTGCTGCTTTGAAACACTTATCATTAAGTGCTCTGACTTTCAGAAAACTTTGAAGGAAGCAGTACTACCCTTACAGCTTTTTACCAATAGTAACTACAGACATAGTAAATACGGACAGGAATCTTGTGTTTAGTCTTCCTCAGCATAGGCACCTACAGCTGATCCAGTTGCCTAAACATCTTTGGTTGTCAGTCAATAAAAATGGGAATTTCTGGTTCTCTCCTTCCTAAGTTAACTGCCTAAAACACATCAAATGATTCATGTTTTAGAAAGGCTTCTCTGTCTTTTGAGTGCTAAAGGAATCTAGAGGAAGAGTTCAGATGTCCATTTTGCACAAATCTGAGGTGATGCTACCTGACATGATAGATGCCCTATGCAAATATGTTATATTTCACTCTCTAGACACCTTGAAATCTAAGAACGTTCCTGTTAGAGATATGCACCCATAGTTAGTGACTTTGAGCTTATTCTGGTTAAGGTTTGATTTTCTTCTTTAATTTTCCTCTTGTAGGTTGCATGGGTTGTAATCCTCCCATGTTTCAGTGACACTGACTCAGTTGTAGCAGTTATGATACTATTAAAAATACCTGGTAGTTTTAAGATTACCTATTAGCTTGTAAATCTCTAATCTTGCAATGACTCTCCTCATACCCATAATTCCTTTTCACCAGCTAAGACAAAAACACAACTGGGAGAATAGCTGGTTTTTCTAATAATTGACCAAGTTTACATTCTTTTCTAACTGATTATAAGCTGATAGAAATCTATGGATCTGTTATGTTTTATGTTATCTACACTTCAGTTTCTTTGTAACAAGATCCCCAAACACTTCCATATCAGTGTCAGCTGGCAGTACCAATTTTGTCATGGTATAAACCTTACTCATACTGTTCTCCTATGAAGGACTCCTTTGCTTTTCCAGGAACAGAACTTACATGACCGAATTTTTTTCTTCTTTTACAAGAATTAGCTTCTCTGTCCCGCACATGTTCTTCCAGATTTGTAGATGTGTCCTAGCTTTTTCCTTCTTGCTATTTTCTACATTGTAGGATGTAACTTAATGTTAGGACTTCCCAAGGATTCTGCAATGGTTTCCAGGGCAGGACTGGCACAAGAGAAGGCGGTGGGTGTCCTGTTTGGCCTTCCCTAGAAAGGGGAGTAATCTTGTGTCCTCGAAAGTCAAATATCACTCAGAAAAGCTTCAAAAGCATTTCTGTTCTAGATTGTTTGAATTGTTGGCATATACCCAACTGGTAGATTAATCCCTCCTTATTGTGGTGTTGCTGAGCTTTGAGTGCATGTAAGTAGCTGAATGTGTTATTTGCCTAATCAGAATAGTTGTAATTTCCAGAGCAGCAAGTAAATAAACAAAGTGCAGTAGGTTTTACTTCTTGATATTCTACTTACAGATTGTCTTTGAAGGAACTATTCAATCCATAAGAAACCAAGGGTCTATAAATGTTTTCATGAAACATTTAATTAAGCAACATAAGGTTTTAAAGCTGTTGAGAAGCAGCCTGATATTACTTATGGCGAACTAAGATTTTTTATTTAGTTTGTTACTTAGTTATTTAGCTAGTTTACCTGGACATCTGCCCACCAAAATGCGGTGAAATAAAAGAATTAAAGTAAAATAGCTACATTATTGATAAAGAACTTTAGGTCATGTGCTACATATGGTGAATCTGCAGGTCGTCTTTGAATTTATAACCAAATGTTCTAGACTCACAGTTTGGGTGGTGACACTGAAAATAAAAGAAAGGTGATAGTAAGAAAACTTACAACAGATCCATTGATATCCATGGTGATGAATGGCAGTTTTCAGTGACAGCATTATGCTTTTATCAGTGACATGAAATAACTGGCTGGGACTCCATTATGAGTATGGGTACCATGGTGCTAATCCTGCAATATGTGCTTAATTTTAAATACCTTGCTGATTTCGTAAAGTTGAAAGTCAAAATTAATTTTTCACCTGCTTAAAGTCAACATATAAACATGTTTGTTTATTTATGCAAATATGTTTATCCATAGGTGTTTGTAACATCAAGATCTCTTGACAGTGTACCTATAGTGACTTAAGTGCTCCCAGAGGCACTCATTAAAATCTCATTTTTATTTATATCAACCTTAAAAAGTCATTATCCATAAATGATTCATGTCTTTTCCCAAAAATATAATATAAATAAAATATAGAAGATTAGCTTTGAGGATTTACAGTATTTGAGCAAAAGTGGCATTATTCACTTTATTAAAGTAATAATTTGATTAAATTTTTCACTTATTTGTCAGCAAGCTTATCTCTGATTCATAAATAAAAAACAAAAATTTAAGGACACAGTACAATTTAACCTTAACTATGAGTCTCCTAACTTCAATTTTAATTTATTGGATTCCTCAGGGTTCCAGTGCTGCAAAGTGCACTGAGGAGTGGAGAATCAGGCACCGTGACTAAGGATTGTTCTGATTATTCATTGAAGCAATAAACTATGTAACAAAACTCTCTCAGGTAGTGACCTGAAAATGTATGATTCTCATGTGAGAAGAGAATGTAGTCAACATTAGAGAGGGGTGTAAGGGGCTGATGGCCTGAATAATCATTTTTGATTGGCACATTTTTATTGTCATAGAAAGTTACACAAAATCTAAAAAAAAAAAAATGGTGTGACAAAAACCCCGCAAACCCCTCTCTCCTAATGGCTGGACTTGCAGGACTACACCTCCCAGAATGTGATAGGGCAATTCATCTCAGAGCAATGTCCAACATGTGTTATGTGAGTGCATACAATAATGAGCAGCACAGTCCAGCAATTGGGCTTATAGTAAATTAACAAACTGTAAAGCTGCAATTTTTAAGAAGATTTGGTAATGAAATGCAATATAGTACTGAATGACCTGAAACAATATGTTTGAAATTATTTTGAAAAGCTAAGAGGAAGAACTAGATCATGGGAATGCAAGATAGTTACATTTCTAATTCATTTATTTGTACGACAGAAGACATTTGAGATATTTCAGAATGACTTATCTGAAGAGTTAAAACTGAAAATTCTGAGACTTGAAATTTTTATTTCAGCTTGGGAATAAAATGGATGTTAAAGCATAAGAGTGCTTCATGCAATGCTAGTTCCAATTTCATTATCATTCCTTAAAAATCAAATAGCAAGGATAGTACATGTGGGAGTGATTCTATCCCACATGTACTGTGGGAGAATGTAATCTGATGTTTTTCACACAGTGCCATAGTTTATACCTGTGTAAGAGTGTGCAAGGTTATATAAACCATTGCCATTGTGATTTAGAGGATTTTCATATTTATTTACTCAAATGTAAACGATAACCTGAGTGCAAAGCACTTGACCCTATGCTCAGAGAACTAGAGCTGAAGTGGCACGTGGGATTAAGAACAAGAATCATAGAATTTTTTTCTGGATCATTTCTCCCAATGTTATAAAAAATTTACCTGTCAAGGTCTTCAGATGTACATATTGCCTAGATCAGTCGACTTTCTAACCAAGTGATTTTCAGTAAGATGTATTAAAACTTACTAAAGAAACATAGTACCTCCTGTGGGAAGAAAATAATTCTTTCATTAGTAAACCTAAGTAATAGTCTCTTCACAGGTACACAAGTTAAACCCTTGCAGAAGTGGGTATATTTCATTGGATTATTTTAATATGTTCTGGATGAAGAATATCAACATAACTCCTCAGATGAAAGGTGACTCTAGGAATGTATGATGTTTAGGCAGCATCTGTAATACAAATCATGAGAAGCCTATATTTTAATGGGCACTAATTTATTTTGAATTTATGATACCTCACAATTGTTAGAATTAAGCTGCTTAACATTACTCAGTGAAGAATAAGGTTTCTGCCAGTGGCAGGGTGTCTTATTCCTTCACACTAGGTAAGAAAATATGTTTGGTTCAAAAACCACACAAATACTGTCTTCAAGTGCAATACAATTGTATTAGGTCACTAAGCCACTTCATGTTGCTTTTTGCAGCAGAGCTCAAATATTCCCTGTTCATGTAAGCAGATGTGATCTAGACTTCCTCCACCCCTCCACACCCCCATTTTCAGAAGACCTCATCTATGGAGAAGTATCCTTTGCTGCTACAACGGAAAGGACTGTGTGTAGAACATTATATGTGTCGTTTCCTCTTTAGTCCAGGCAAAACACAAATGCCATAAAGACTTTTGCCCAACTGCCTTATAATATATGCCTTTTCCACTGCTGAAGTCCCAGGCTTCCTCTACTAATTTTTCATGATTCTTTCATTCGTTACTTGGTCATATTTTATGAAATATTATTTTCATAGGGGAAGGCATACTTTCTCCCTCATTAAAGGACATCGTCATGTTTTAGTTGATTACAGTCCATAGAAAGTGTGTTTGATGATCTCCTCCACAAAAGAAGTGGCATGTGACTATATGGAGGAAACATCTGAAAATTTGAGAGACCCATTAGGCAAAGCTCTTTCCATTGTTGACGGAAATCTAAAAGTGTCACCTTGACAACAAATTCAACTCCGATGATAAAAAGTATGTGAGGTGTTCATGGGTATGTGCAAAGATAAACTGAAATCTACTCAGATAACATATAGATTAAAAAAAATGTATCTGATTTCCCTTTGAATGCTATCGGAGAGGGTGTTATTCTCAGGCATGTGTATTTTGCTGTAAAAGGCTAGGGAGAAGCAAGGAAAAGAGAGCAAGGAGAGAAGAAATTAGAACTCATTCTGAAATTATTGATTAATCAGTAAATATTTTCCTGAAGATTATTACTTTTTAAAAGCAGTTATATGTGAGTTGTCTAAAGTTTAAGTAAATAGGAATATGTTCTGATCTGAACCTGTGGAACACTTTCAGAATTCTGTACCTGTTCACTAAGTTGTCTCCAAAGGTTTTGCTTCCTCTAGGGTGTAATAAAGGCTACTCATTCAGGCACAGCTGAAATAAAGAAATGCAGTGAAAGATGGAAAACATCACATAAATCTTGTTACTATTGTTGATCAAAAAGATAATCTTTTGATAGCTTTTGACTTTTCATTATCCTAGTTTGGATTTTTTTCTTCATGTTTCTAGCCATTTAACAGTTTATATGGCTTTTAGTCTTTTTGACCTGAAAGACAAAATATTCAGTGTTACCTTTACATATCATTCTATAATTAAACAGATTTTCTCAATATACGTACATATTTTTTTTTTATTTGTCTGAAAACAGGAAAAAAAAGACACAAAGTAACCCCTCCAAAGATTCTGACTTTTAATTGACAACTGAATGTAGTTATGTCTTCCCGCACCCCAGTTTCTCAGTCTCCCGTTTTGCAAAATACTGGGGAGAATGCAAATTCTGTACCTGGTACGATCCCATTAACATACTACCATTGCCTGTACTTACACTCTAAATACCTTAGGTGCCAAAACCTAATGAGAATGCTCGGTTCCCATTTTGTATATCTCTAAAACACAAATAAATTCCCTTCCCTCTCTTTCCTTTTCCCTTCCCCTTCCCCTCCCTCTTCCCTCTTCCCACTTCCCTCCCTAGTCCCATTCCCCAGCCGGTTGTGAACTAAATATTATTCACATATATTTACCTTACACAGTTCTTCAAACATGATCTTGCAGGCTGTAAAGAAGTTTGGGAAATTCCCACTCCTAGGCTTCTAATTGTTACCACTGAAAGTCACCATATGCATGTTATTGGATATTATTAAAAATACAATTGTAATTAAAATAATGATAAAATAATGGCTTAGAATTATTTTTCTATAAAGTACACTTTGAGCTTAATGATACAGATGTGTTAAATAGCAAATGCATTTGGAAATAATCTTACAATGTTATTGACAATGACCTAAATATGATGACTTCTCAGGACACTTCCAAGTTATAAATACATCCAGATTTATACTTCTCATTGCATATATTCTGAATATGTAGATGAGATTTAATGATCCACTCATGATCCGTAATTCGCAGTAAGTGGTCCATGGAAATATCATAGGTAGTAGATTGAGTATTTTCAATTTGAAGTTTAATTATACAGTGCAAAATTGAGACCAGAAAGGAATATGATGAAAGAGCAACGAGGAAGAAGCATGTATCTTCTGCTTTCTCTGAAATTGCATATTATTGCCTGTTACAATATATAAGGAATCATTTTGAAGTTGAGTTAGTTATAATATTATTCTCGAAGAAAACAAATAAACTGTAGGATGATGTGCAGGGTAAAAATGGGATATTGTACGAACATTAATATGATGGGCAATTTGTAAGACAGAGAAATCCAAATGACAATATTAATCTTAACTGAAGTTGGCTGAATTTTTCATAGTGAATGCATTATCTAAAAAATGTAATTATTTGAGTTGCAGAGAATATACCCTACATTCATAAGAACTACTAAATAGCCTGTGCAAGGTCTTCTGAAAGTGTTTGCTATGACTTTCTGCTCTCTGTCATGTCTGCTAGGCTTCCAAATCACAAAGTATTGTTCTGCCTCCAAGAAAAGTAGCCAGAGATTTTTAAGAAGGTGTATAAAAATCATGAATGATAATAGGGAAAAATAAATAGGAAGAAAGTGGTGAGTAATGAACATTTGCGAATATTGTGTTCACATGTGCATGCAGATTTGTAGAAAAGACAGTCATGCCTCAAAGAGGAAGAAAGAAAAAAGGGAAATATTTGTAACTAGCTAATAGTATGGTTTAGGAAAATGTCTATGAAGAATTAAAATAAATATTTGCAAGCAATACTTTCTTCCCAACAATTTGATCTGAGATTAACAACATATCTCTTATTTTCAAGTTGGTATGACTATAATTGTGCCAATGGTATATTGTAACCTCTTTCTTTTCGGTTTTATGATCTGCAACAATGTAGAAAAATGTCCTCCCTTTGTAACAGCAGAATATACAGAACTTGTTTGGCAATCTGGTTCACACAGTTAGCAAGCTGTAAAGGCATGTTTTGTAGCTAAAAATAGTAATCTGCTTTGGCAAGGCACAAAGTACTAAACATCAAGTCTTCTTCAGTTACAAACTTTCAAGTTCTTTGAGAGAGTGAGTTCAGAATTTTCCAGGTGAAAAATAGTTGTAAATGGGATGAGTACTTTCTATTATTCCAGGAAAAACAAACTCATTTCTATCATTATGAGTCCAACAATCAGATGAGGAAAAGTGCGGGGTGGGGTTTGGGTTTTTTTGTGTGTGTGTTTGTGTGAATATACAGTCTCTATGTCAGAGCATAGTGATTTTTAAGTAATATTATTTATATTTCTTAGTAATATTATTTCTGAAGTAGAAATCTAGTAGTAATACTGGATAGCTATAAATGAACTTCTAGTTCTGTATTAGTATTAATTTTCCTTTGTTCCTTGAAAGCAGACATATTAGATGATAGGATTTATTTTAATATTTTCAAAAATGTGACGCTTCTTTCAGTACAAGTGCTCAAACACAGATATTGCCAAATTGAGCTAAGTGTTTCAATTGCAGCCATCATCAGAGAAAGAAGGAGCAGCCGCTGATGTGAATGGATAATACTTCAAGGATGAGACCTCTGGAAGAAAACCACTAAATATTTTCATCAGAGCATTTCTATACTTAGGCTTATGCTTGCTGAAATTCCTGGTGAAACCTGAAAAAGACATAAATTTAACGAAGTTTATTATTAGTGTCTTAATATTAACTACTGCTATAGTAAATATAAATATATACTAGTATTTATATATTAGTATTATTATCTTTACTGTATTTCCAGAGAGGAAAAGCGAGTAAGTCCTTGTTCGTTTTTTCTTTTGAAAGAGAAGTAACCTTTAATAGCACAGGTTCACTGTGCATGTCAACAATAATATTATTTAAGAGAAATCCCTAACACATTTTTCGGGTCTGGAAAGCGGCTTTAAATTTAGATTCATGCAAGCCTATGAAGTCTTGAGGAGTTAACTGTGGTTAAATACGAAACTTTAAAAAATAATTTTCTTTTATTCTGCAGAACTTTCATTAATTCTTCCAAGTACCTCATATTTGCCACTGAATTTTCTAATGTTCATGTTCCTACACTACATGACATTTACTCCTTAAGTTACAAGCTGGTTGCAATGGTTTTCTGAGAAAAAAATGAACATTTTTCTGAGAAGGCCGTTTGCGATGCACACATCATGTACTGATGCTATTTCCAGCTATCCCTATTATAGAGGCATGGAGGCCACTTTGTGAAAAATATGTGTCTGGTGTTACAGTGTCTCTATTTATATGCATCTCTCTTACAGGTGCTTTGGTTCCATCTTGTCATTAGCTTGTTCCCTCCTTTCTTCTTTCTTGTTTCTTGCCTTTTTCCAAGTTGAAAGACTAGTTTCTGCAAGTATCTATGCATGAGCTTCACTTTACTCAGTGATACTGAAGGTAACAGGAATACAAATACAAAGAAAGTTTAAAAAAATGCTGAAATATTTTGCTTCATCTGACTTCATTTCACAGTAAATGTGTCAATGTGAAATTGGGGCAATTAATTTTGGGACAGAACTTCTTTTTTTGTAGTTGGTGACCATAAATGTTTCTGAAAACTGCTGAGTGTTCAGCAGCTCATAGAATTACACTCATTTCCTATTAAAAATTATGAACTTTCATATTGCTAATTGCAAAAGAAATGTCATAAATAATCTTAAAGTTTTTCTGCTTTGTGATCAAGTGTTTTAGCCTTTTATGAAAAAAATTCTGTAGCAGAGCATACAAAAGATAATATAAAGCATTGATATGTATCCATGTAAATAATAATCAGCATGGCTACTCCTTGATTAAAAACTGGGTAATTTTCCAACTTTTTAAAATTTGTAGATATAGAGTAATTTGCAAACTTGAAGATGTTTTCTGCATTATGTGCTCCATAATTCCATACACATTCGCACCCTAGGAAACACGGAAAAGCCCATAAGCCAAATGACAGGTTTAATCAAAATAAGTAATGCTCTTAGTTCATGCCTCTCTATCACTGGAAAAAACCCCAAAATACTAAAGCAAATCAAGGATCTGTAATTTCTACAGAAAAGCAATACATTTAGAGAAAGCACCAGCATCACTGATTTCATATTTTGTTTCTTCTGCACATTTCACGAAAAAGACAGCTCATATAGTATCATAGAATCATAGCATGTCCTGAGTTGGAAGGGACCCACAAGGATCATTGAGTCCAATTCCTGTCCCTGCACAGGACAACCCCAGATTCACACCATGTGTCTGAGGGTGTTGTCCAAATGCCTCTTGAATAGTGTCAGGCTTGGCGTTGTGACTGCCTCCCTGGGCAGCCTGTTCCAGTGCTCCACCACCCTCTGGGGGAAGAACCTTTTCCTAATACCCAACCTAAACCTCCCCTGGCACATCTTTCTGCCATTTGGGTCCTGTCATTGGTCACCAGGAAGAATAGATCAGCACCTGCCCCTCCTCTTCCCCTTAAGAGGAAGCTGTAGATCGTGATGAGGTTTGCCCTCAGTCTCCTCTTCTCCAGGCTGAACAAACCAAGTGACTTTAGCCACTCCTCTAAAGAGTTTCTCCTCTAAACCCTTCACCAACTTCATGGCCCTCCTCTGGACACTCTCTAGTAGCTTATTTGCAGCCAGACATGCAAATATATTTGCAGCCAGACGTGTTCCTGACTTGAGCACACCAGTCCAAAACAATCAGATGTAGCCTTTTCGGAGGAGGAACCATGAAGAAGTAGCCAGTGCGTTGAGGCGCTCTCTACCATCAGCCAGGCTTCTATGAGTTACCACACACAAAATTACTGTATGTCTTATAAAAGTCCTTAGGAATACCTGAAGGTCAAATTAATCCTCATTAGTAATCCAAAGATAGAAATTTAATAGAATTCAAGGATCCTTCAGGACACAAGTGAGAACGTGTGCATTCAGGGGAATGACAATGAGGAAATGTAGTTAGAGGTGGGGAAGTGGTGAGAAAAGTGTGATGGATGGTTGAACGACTGCCTGCTTACTCCCTGGCATGCTATGCTTTCAGCTGCTGAGCTATCCTACCTCATAGTTTAGTGACCCTAACTCAGTGTTAGACATTTCTTTTTGGTGATATTTATTGCAAGAGAATTTTTGCTCTTTGCTCTTTGTCAAGGTTACTATATTATCTAAGTTTATGGAATCAGTGCAGCCAGTTGTAACCGTTATATGAAATGGAAAAAAAACACCAATGAATGCACAGAGGAACTACAGAGAAAGCTTTCCAATGATTGTTGAACTATGTTACCTTCATTGCTGTTACACAACTGCATAGGATATGCCAGAAACACAGGTTACCATTCCCAGAAATGGGATGAAGAATCTAACACAAAAATAATTGCATGATATCTTAATATTTTCAAATCCATTCATATTTTTTTGGATTTTTTTTCTGTCTGCCTTCTACAAATGCCTATCCAAGAGTAGTGAAAGTATTTAGTCAAAAGTTTTTGAGACAAGACTGGCACAGAATGCTCAGTATTTTGACTTAGTTTTGCTTGAGAAAAGCAGCATATTTTTAAAGTGTTTTCCAAAGTAATGAACAGGTTTTAAACATTATCAGAATCAATTCTGGGTTGCTTTTCCTCTGGATGCCAGGTGACATTCCAATCGCAGTACTAAGTACTTGCTGAAAGAGTTTTTCTAACGTGAAAGATAAGGCTTTACTTTAGGAAAATATTAGGGATTCTTTGCCAAACAAAGCAAATAAGCTCCTACAAGTGGATTTTATATTTTGTGTAAAAAAAAAAAGAAAAGAAAAGGAAAAAAGGAAAAGGAAAAGGAAAAGGAAAAAAGGAAAAGGAAAAGGAAGAAAAAGCAAGCCCAACTGATATTAGCAAGTAGTTTATCCTAACATTAATTCTTGGAACTCCTTGTGCTTTTCCAGCCTTGTAGGAAACAGAAATAAAAAATAAAGCTGGACTGGAAAGATAGCTGCATCGACTGTGCAGAGCAGATGGCTGAAAATGTACTTGTGTTTAAATCACTTGACAGGATGCAATCTACAATATCGCATTAGTGCAATCTGAAATATTTTCAACTTCTTTCCTCAATTCACTTTATTTAAATAAATGTCATATTGTTCAGATTGAGTCATTTCAGGTTGCTTTCGATCAATGACACTATGAACACTGCATGACATTGTCAATATATGTTTTAAAAATTACCTTTATATCAAGAAGGTTCATCTCTAGTTCCATACTAAAAATAATGCAGGTAGCAAAATAAAAAGCATAAATGCGCTTGCTGTATGTGAAACAAATCACAGATGTGAAAGATCCACATCACTGTACTATAGCAATGAGAAATCAGACCAGCGCAAATAAACACTAAATCCTAGATCATATACTTTTTAAAGAAACTTTCATTCCTACAGCAAATATAAATATAGAATATACCCAAAGATTACCTCATTCTGCATATAAAGGCAATTGTGGCAGCTCGATACTGCTACAGACCAATCCCTACTGTTGTAACCATTCTGAGTAGTTATTATACATTTAAGTTGCAGAACATTTTTTTCATCCCTCACAGAAAGTGGTGTCTATTTACAAGAGAACTGTCTGAAGTAAATATTTTCTTTTTCATTTTGGAAGGAAAAAATTGATGGAAAAGAGGAAAGGCAGCAAGAATTCTAGTGTCATAGATTCTCTTCCTCTTATAAAGTAGTGGAATAATCCTAATATATTTGGACTTATAAATGTTACTGTACCTGAGATCTGAGCAAGATATAGATTTATGCCAAATAAATCTTCATTTATTCTATTTCATGGGCTTAAAACTGATCTGCCTGTACTATTACCTCAAGTTATTATGAAACGGAAGTATTGTTGTCTGGTTTGCATCCTTTAAGCTTTTAGAGATACCAGACATAAAATTGTTGCATTGTCTCCAGAGTCAGATAATTTTTTGAAGTGTATACTTTGTTAGAGCTGAAAAAAAGCTAATAAATGGATAGGTGTGTGTATATGAGTGTTTTTGTATCTCTAAGAATGTAACTAAATTTACAGTGCATAGTTTGAGCCCTCAATTCATTTCCACAAAAACAGCAAGCAGTCAATTTCTTGATAAAGAAAATTTAATGTTCGAGTTATGTTTAAACCATATTAAGACAATAAACATATTTTAAGGGGGAAAAAGTGATTATTTCTTCAAATATCTGCTTTTTAAATCTACTTGTTCAGTTATCTAGTCTTTTTTAATTGCTTTTCACTTATAACAGTATGGCTTAGAAGAAGGAAGATTTAAATGGTGATTGAAAAATGAAATTTGGAAGTGAGAGGAAAATATAGATTAATGCTACCTTTGTTATTTTAAGAAATAATTAATCTCATTTGTAAGCAATACATTTCTTCCAAGAGGACTTGGTATTCACTGAAGACCAACAGAAGCAGCTTTGTCCTCACATTTTGCACAATACAGATGTGCAAGTGAATGTCCTGCTGAGCCATCAAAACAGAATGTAGATGTCACATTATTATAGGCTTTGTATAAAACACCATAAACAGCTCCCAAATGCACGAGCCAGTCTCGGCTCACATAGCCGAAATGACTTTTCCTTGACATATAATGAAAAATGTGAAAAGCTGCTATTTTATCTTTTCTTCTAAAGTATTCATATCCTGCTGTACAGCCCTTCCTGAAACTGTTCTTCAGTGGCACTGGTTACAGTTGCTGTCTTATTCCTTCTCACAGTCTGGTCATTTGCCTCAAACAGAAAGATATAAAACAAAAGTACAGCGAGGAGACTGTTAGCGTATTATGATAATGGCCTTAAATTTGTTTTAGGGAGTGTATAGTCTTTTGTGGCTGATGGTTTGTAGGTGCTAAGGGAGAGATCAGAGTAAATATTCTTGTGGGCTTCCTGACTTAACATCTGTTATGTAGTTACTTACGGCTTCGGAAAAGTAGACTCAGAGATCCAGCAGTCCTTTAGTGCATTAATGTGCATTAATGTATAGCATGATTTTGGCAGTGTTACAGTACTTGAACAGCTTAATATTCCTTCTGCTAAAAAGAAAAAAATATGCAAGGGATATAGATTCATGCTGGCATGTGAGCACTGCTTAAAAAATTGTAGAAGCTGTTAGATGCGAAATGATATTTGTGCATGGCTATAAAATATAAGATGGCAGGCATACAGCTGGAATTTATGTAGATTCATATACATTAAGGTATGAATATGCATCGTTTTTTGAGCCTCCAAACCCAAGTATATACATATATGTAACAAGAAAATTCATAACCTACTCATGAGATTGGAAGGGTTCCTAGATAACTCAGGGAGTAAGCTTAAACTAATATTAAAGCTTAGAGAACAATTAATATTTCCCACACGCACAAATTTTAAATCAAAATACTGGAATATCCTAAAAGAAAACCCAAAATTAAATGGAGCTGTGGTGGTAAATACACATCATTAACTTAAGGAAAACATCTCAAAGAGAATATGATGTTTGAAGGAATTTTAAATTCATAATACATTTCAGATTTAGGTCATTTCAAAGTACAGAGCTCAGACCCACGAACTTTGTCTTTACTCTGGCATCTTCATCCACTGCCTACGTAAATTAGTATATCCATATTTGACCTCTAGCTAACAGGTCTTGTAGGTGAGGCTAGCATTCCATGCGTTAACTTACATGCTGTAACTTACAATCCTGGCCTAACCACCACAGTTAAGATCTGTAGAGGTCCAATTTTCTTATTCCTAATAAGTAACTGTTTGCAAAGTGATCTCCCTCAGAGGGCTGTACTATGAAACTTACTTACCCACCCAAAAAACCCCAACCAACAAAACACTAAAAACAAACCACTTCTCCAAACCCTTAAACAAACAAGAATCTGGCTCATTTTCCTGTTCTACAGGAGAAGGAAGGAAGGAAGGATTGATGGAACAGTATTAAAGAATATGATTATTATAGTCAGTATTCCTCTGGGGAGAATATTACAGCAGAGCTCATTTTTGTCCCTGATTATGTATGGAAAATTTTGTCAGTGCTGGGCAATGCTTTTTGATCCATAGCTTTATTTAAAATGATAAAAATATAGCAAATGGTATTGCACAAAAATCTTTTTTAATGCCGTTCCTTTCTTTCCAACACTTGATAGTCTGCTATGTGTGGATTTACCTCATCTTTTTTATTTGGTCTCACACCTATCCTTCTGACTTTCCACGCTGTCTTTGTTTAATGAGAAAAGAAACAGATTTCTAACAGATCTATCTACATCATAAATGAAGTATTTATGTAAGGATACAATTTAAGGTGCTGCCTGTAGTGAATAAATCTGGAAATAGTATGGTCAAATATTTACCTGCTACGATGCCTCTTTCCTACATTTTTTTCTAAGGATCAGCAAAAGGAACATTTTAAGGCTACAGAAAGGCAACGTTTATTACAGCAGTAATTTGGGGGGAGGTCAGTTTTTAACAAATACTGCACAAATTTTTCATATACAGTTTTGTAAATACTTCCATCTCATCACAGGAAAAAGAACTTCAAAATAATTTTCAAAATCATTATTTTGGTCTTTGAAGTGAAATACTGTTATTGTGTCATAGCAATTATAACAATTAAAACTTTTTTTTTCCCCAGAAAATTGTCTTTAATCTAATTTATTTCCAAAAATATAAATATTAATAGATATAGGAATGAAAATTTTTGCTTTGAGTTAAACAAGGAGTTCAAGTTTAAAGGGGCTTTTTTGACCCAGAGTAATATTTGCATTGTTCACATATTTCAAAGGGGCTTTCTTTCTAATTCAAACACGAGCCAAACTACTGATTGTCCAAACATAGCTCTATAAATAAAAATATTGTGATCAAAGTTACGCTTCAGCATAGTTATGAGAACACAAGTTTATTAAGACAGGAGAAGTAAGCATGACATATTTGGGAAGTGTTTGGAGCATAATTTGTCCGTCCTTCATGTTTCACTGCTTTCTCCATATGGCCTCAAAGGAGAAACCCCACCTCGTCACTGTTCTGCTCCACGGTTCCCCCCAAATGGAAATAAAGAAGTGTTAAGTATCTCATAATACAAGCTGTCAGCAAAATGTTTTAGTGCTTCATATGTGATTTAAAGTCTTTTAATAAATCTCTGGGCTAATGTATATTTGGTGGGCCATTCCATGCTGTGCATTTTCAAGTCTGTTGGTTTCAATATGAGGTTATGCTGAAACTGCAGTTCAGTGAGCAGCAGAGCATGGTCTCCTGTGTTTATATGTCTGGAAGATGAGCCCTAATGCCTTCAGTATTAGCATCCTTTACCTTCCCAGTAAAATAGCCACCCTGTTTATCCTCTGTGCCCCCGCCTACCTTGAATGGCACAGCTGCCTGAACAAGAAGATAGATTGCTTTTACTGGTGGAAAGCTGAGTGTATTGGCCAGTGTCTGTGCTGCCTGGGCAGGGACCTCCTTTTTTAATCAGACCCTACCCTAGAATCCTTGTAACCCAAGTTATTTAATGAATGCACAAACCATAAGATCTAAACATCACTCAAATCTTTGCTTTTCAGTCAATTTAATTTCCAGCTGACCTCTGGATTCACAAGCTATTAGAAAAGACGGGCAGGCACAGGACAACATTACTGTAGAAGCTTATTTCTGTAGGGAAGTAAGCTAAAAATTGATCATTTGGCATATGCTGAAGAATTTTGTTGATATGCAATTAGTAATTAATATTTACAGTACATCAATAATAATACTTTAATACATTTAAGGCAATTAAAACAGTGGAATCTAAAATAACACTGTACCTATGAAAATGCACTTTTTTATTTCGTTGGATTTGGCTTTTCCACATCATGGAGTTTCTGGCATTTATTCCTTTAGGTATTTATAAAGAGAGAAACTTAAAACTGTTACCAGTACAGTGAATGATTTGCCATGAAATCACATGCAGAGCTTGGCATTCCACTTTATGCCAGGTGCCTGCTTTATCTTGAGTTTGAAATTTATTGCTTTTTATCGGGGGGGGCAGTTTAATTTTTGAATTGGATAAATTTAGTTATTGTGAAAGCAACACTATTTGTAATGGTTTGGGCCAGATATAGCCCAGTCAGATGGTATGCAGGTTTACCTAAAGAGCTTTGACAACCTCTTAATCTTGATATGTAGTACACCATCTATTCTAGTCACGGTCGTTTAAAAAACATATAATGCATGTCACGCTAAATTGCACACTAGCTGTTTGTTTAGTATGGACGTAATTACACCATAAACTGAATTGCAGTTGAAACTGAAAAATGGACGTGTAGCAATATTTTCAAAGTTTATAGGTCTTTATGCTAAACCACATCTTAGATTTTCCCAGACAACCTATAGTAATCTTACTGCCCATTAACACTCTTTTCTGGATGAGGTATGGGAAAATGAGCCTCAGGAGCCAGAAATTTACATTCTGATTTGACAATATTTTTAAGTGTATGTGTAGTTTTAAGTAGGGGTCCAGGACATGCTACAGTATTAAGATCAGTTATTCGTTTGCTTGCCTGGAGGTTCCTCCTGCTCTGTGGAGTTTTGATATCTGTCTATACCTGAAATTCTTTAGTCCTTGCACTTTCAAAACTTCCATTGACCAATCTCAGTATTGATTGCTTGTGAACTGTAACAATCCCTCTTGCTTGTCTGATGTCTTTAATATTTTGATCCATCTCCATGACTAATCAACATATATATTGTCATGGAGGCAATATATCCACATCCAGGCTAATGTGTCCACAAACTCACAGAGTGTGTTTGTGAGGCAATCAGTATAGAAACAGCTAAGCATTTTCAGGGATGGAAGAGTACAGCATTCCAACATATCCTAAACACAAAGACATGTATATTGGAGTTACCTGTTATCTGTTAATGTATTTTCTTTCTACCAACAGGTCCCATAAGCAGCATTTTGGTGAATAAGTACGGTAGCCGGCCTGTGATGATAGCAGGAGGTATCCTGTGTTCATTTGGTATGATTGCTTCCTCTTTCTGCAATAGCGTCCTGGAACTTTATCTATGTATTGGTGTTGTTGGAGGTAAGAGTCCTGTTTAAAAGGGAAATATTATATTATATTACATCACATTACATTATATTTATTATATTATTATAATATTATTTCTAAGACTGTTCTACCAATAAGTCTTACTGTTAAAGAACTCACTGTGCAAGGCATTGTACAAATGCAAACCAAGAAGGTAGCAAGATCAGTTCATTTCAGCTACCTGAACTATCTAATCCTTTAAATTAGCTGGTATGATGTTAAATTATTTCTTAGGGTATTTCAGGAACAACTGATGATTTTATTCAATAAATGCTGTATGTATGTACTGTTCCACACTGCACTGTAATTACCGTATAAAAATTGATTGGCTTGTGACAGCACTTATTACAGTCATTTGTGTAGAATTTCACATTCATTCTTTTAGCTTTCAGTCATGTTGCACTTCAAATGGGGTGGCAAGAGGCTAGCAGAATTCTAGTAAAAATACGAAGCCTAGTACCAGCTTTCTGTAGGTTTGGACATACATACACTCTCACAGACAACAGCTTTCAATTCAATAGCTTTCTGTTTGAAATACCCTGGGGACAATCCCCAGATAAAATTATTCATGTATCATCAAAGGCCTGGATAACCCTTAGGCAATGAACTAAAGTGGTCATAAAGCCAGTAAATTAAATAACCTCCTTATCAAAAGTTGTGGGTTTTTTTTTTTAAACTACCTCCTCAGAATAAGGAAGGCAAACGAGGTGAAATATTTGCAGGTAATCAATGGATGAGATAATAATTGCTGTTATATACAAGCTCATCTTTCTTTATGTTAGGTCTAAAGGAGTCCTTCTTTATTCAGTGATTATTTCTTAAAGCTCTTGGTTTTTACATCCTAAACTTGGAGCTCACTGAAAGAATAAAAAGAGGGTCCAGGAATGTGTGTATGAGAAGAAAACTCTCCTGTGCCATCAAGCAGATGCATAGCTACTTAGACCTTGTTGCCTAGACATCTTAACACAGGGAAAAGGCCTAGAAGGTCAGCTTATACACTCACCTGATGTCTGCTCCCATGCATGTCCTCTACAACTCTTCCTCCTTTCGTAGTGACTTCATACGTAGGGAAGTGGAGCTGAATGTGCTCCAAAGTAATTAGCCATTTTAAGCTCCACTTTTGTACACAAGTTTGATCTTAAATAGGGCTGGAAATGAGAAATGAGGAGATTTATGCATTTAAATACACCTTGCATTCATTGTAGCTAAGGTGACATTTAATAACTTTTGTGAAATGAGCCAAGAGAGAATTGCATTATAGCTTAGTAAATATAAAAATGGTGAGTCAAGGCACTGATACCATCATTCTTCTGTGATGCCCTGTCTTTATCATTGCTGAAACACAACAAGGAGTTTTGGCTTTTATTCCAGTGCTGCAGGAGGAAATGGCAGAATGCCACCGTGACATAGTCTTGGCACTAACACACATGGACAGCAATGAAGCTGTATTTAATTCTCTGATGCTAGTTGGTTTCTGTCTTCATTGGGAATCACTGGATTAGATACTGGTCATTTTAAAAATAACTTGAAAGAGGTGTGATACAGTTCTTAGTGCATGACCTTCAATAATACTGTCTTTTATGTGTTGTTTAGGTCTGGGTTTAGCATTCAACTTACAGCCTGCCTTGACCATGATTGGCAAGTATTTCTATAAGAAGCGTCCCATTGCTAATGGATTGGCCATGGCTGGAAGTCCAGTTTTTCTGAGCACATTGGCACCTCTCAATCAATTCCTTTTTAATGCGTTTGGCTGGAAAGGAAGCTTTCTCATTCTGGGAGGACTTCTTTTGAACTGCTGTGTGGCTGGGTCACTTATGAGACCTGTTGGACCGAAAACAGTCCTTCCTGTGAAAAAAGATGTTGAAAAAGGCACAGGAGATTCTACCTTGCACAAAAACAACAAGAAGTCTTTTTGGCAAACTATGAATAAATATCTAGATCTGTCCCTCTTCAAACACAGAGGGTTTCTGATCTATTTGTCAGGAAATGTCATTATGTTTATTGGTTTCTTCGCTCCAATAGTGTTCTTGGCTCCTTATGCCAAGCACAAGGGAATTGATGAATATTCTGCTGCATTTTTGCTATCTATCTTAGCCTTTGTAGACATGTTTGCTAGGCCTTCAATGGGACTCGTAGCAAACTCCAAGTTTATCCGGCCAAAGATTCAGTACTTTTTTAGTTTTGCTGTCTTGTACAATGGCGTCTGTCATATCTTGTGCCCTCTGGCAACAAATTACACTGGCTTGGTGATATATGCTGTATTTTTTGGGTTTGCATTTGGAATGGTTAGCAGCGTTCTTTTCGAGACATTGATGGACCTCGTTGGGGCTGCCAGATTTTCCAGTGCGGTTGGACTTGTCACCATCGTGGAATGTTGCCCTGTGCTTATAGGCCCTCCACTAGGAGGTAAGAGTCTCTTTTATTCCATTTTTTCAGACATTACAGCATAATCTTGCAATTTATTATTGAATTAATATAAATATTATTCTTAATGTTATTTAATGCTTTCTGTGTGACTAGGAATGTACTGTAGCAGCAGTGTACGCTATCAATTATCTTTGCACTTTACAGCTGCAGATCCACATGAAAATCTAAACGTGTACATTGTGTGCATGTGCATTAGATGAAAAGTATATCTCTAGCGGCCTAGAAATCTATGTGAAAAATGTATGTTTTCCTGATAGCATGTAGTGCTAACTTTGCAGCCTTGATTTACATATATTCAGTTCCAATTTGCTCTTTGCCAACACAGTTCTTACTTTCTTGAATTAGTCACATCCACTGCTTAGTTTTTGTTAAGATCTCACAGTGACTTATAGTTTCTCTAACCAAATGGCAGCTAGAGGACCACCCGTGTAAGTTTAAAATAGCAACTTTAGTTTGCCTAAACAGAGAGGACTGACATTTCTAGAGAGAAGAAACCAGGTTGGTAGTGAGGTGCCAGAAAGGACAGGGGCATGCTCAGCAGCCCAGGCAGGGTGTGTACCTGGTGGGATTCCAGCACAGTGCTATGGAGCATTGCGCCCTGGCAAGATTTCACACCACAGCCTTGCCCTCAGCCAGTCCTTTAGCCTGTTTCTATAGCCAACAGATATGTGTCAGGCAATTCAGAGTGTGAACCATCCTACATTGACTAAAAGATGGTAATGTTGCCAACCTCGTTCTTTTGAGTGTAAGGGGAGCTCAAAGGGAACCTAGGTGTATAGCTTGGACTATATTTATAACTTTTGGGCATCTAGCACCAAAAATGACGAGAGTCTTATCTAAAGTGTTTTCTGATTGCTAGCTTTTTAGTCAGTATTTAGTAACGCTGTTAGTAAGTTTTATAATCTTAAGGTTTCTCATGATGTAAAAGACTACAGAAATAGATGCTCAAATCTTACGGAAAGGTATCTTTAAGTGTGTGTGTGTATGTTGCAGTGTAAGCTCAACAATATGAAAATATGATGATATGGAGAATACCAGACTTGTGAACATACACTATAACCACATAAGCAGAGCCACAACAGTCAGCAAAACTATATGTGCCTAAAGCCATTTATAATTATCAAAGTATTTTAAGGATTACTCTCACTATTCATATGAAAATAGCATTGTCTAGTGAAATTTTTAATATGCCAAAACAATTCCACACACTTCAGTACAATAATATTTCTAAAAGTAAATGTTTAACAGTCTTCAAGATATTCCATATTTCCCTCATCTTTTAATTTACAAATTCATTTTAGTAATGGTAGAACAAAACTTACTTTTCTCACACAGACTCTTCCTATGCCACCTAGTGGGGGGACTGAGCCTGTGACCACTGGCGTCCAGCCCTTTCAGTCAGGTGCTGAAGTCAATATTACCTCAAAATATATTAAATCGAATATTTATGGGGCCGTAGCATATGCAACTACTTTCTTGTCATTATATTAGCTTTGCAGAAGTTTTGAAAAGCATGTGTTTGTGCTGTATCTGTGAATAATTGATTTATCTTGTTAAATAGAGACAACAAAGGGGATGAGCACATGGAAAAGCTAAATTACAGTTTTGACTCGTTCATATTATTTGAAATATTATTCTGAAGTAATGTTAATGCAGAATTTAATTTTTAATCATCAGTTTTATGAGACTGCTCATCGATAAAAACCAGTAAATTGTACTATTTATACTAATAGATGAATTATACAGTTGCAGTGCTGTTTGAGATTTCCTAATACTAGGCCTGTGAAATAAAGAAAAGACTAAAATAATCTTGTAATGGCTTGTAAATGTGTATCAGGTGAATAGACTGGCATTATGGCTTCAACCCAGTAAAAGCATCTAAATACATACTAAATTGAAGCATACAGGTTATCCTTTGAATTTCAATGACAGTGTAGCAGAGTTCAGACCTAAATAAATGGGTACATACAAATGCTGATTTGGCAGTTGGGAAAATTTGGAAAGAATGGCTCATAAAGTGGAAGAATAGTTATATTTTATTTTCCTTGTCATGACCAAATTAATCTCAGAGGTCTGGATGTAATTTTTAGGTACAGGCTTCAAAGTTCAAAACTCAGCAGCTGAGCCTGATAGCTGAAGGGACAAGTCTTTCTATCTCTTTTCCCAGTCATAAGAAAGTAAAAATGAAAAGAAAGCAGTTGATGCACAGTGACAGCAGCCTAAAAAGGCACATACTTCTTCATCCTATTGTCTGTACGCAGCCTCCGTGAGTGTCAGACAGTCACTCCAAAACAATAGGAAACGAAATTAGGAGGTGAATAAAATAGTGAGGCAATGAAAGAATGAAAATGAAAGAACTAAAAAACTGTCTGTCATTATCCGTTAAGCTTTACTTCCTTTGTTCTTCAATATTTTATCATTGTCAGCGATTCCAATGGCAATTGCTAGCTTGACTAACACAGGTTCCATTAGAGTTCCGCTATATAAGTTAAATCATTTGAACATGTTGAAAATGCTTTTCTACTTCAAATTCAAAACCAGGCAATATATAGGTATTTATCCTAGGGAAAGATCTGGATTGTGTTGAGCATTCTCTTCTAACGGCAATTTTTCTCTCTTCTTGTCTTTGTTTTTCAGGTTGGTTAGTGGATGTTACTGGTGAATATCAGTATATGTATTTTGTCTGTGGAGTGATTGTGATTGTGGCCAGTATCTGGTTGTTCATTGGCAATGCCATTAACTACAGGCTTTTGGCAAAAGAAAAGAAGTTAGAAGATGAGAAGCTGAAAGCACAGAAGAACGCTGACTCGAAGGAAGCAGAACCATTAACAAACAATGAGAATGAAGATGCTGCCAGCAGAGCTGATAAAGCTCTTGAAGATCCTTCAGAAAGAGAAACCAATATTTAATCTGCAATATAGCTCAGAAGGCAACATTTATGACTTCCATTAAAAATATGTCTTCAAGACACAGGCCGGGTTTTGTAGTAATAATGATCAGTCAGAATATTGGATGGGAACAGTTTTTTGCCCCATGGCAAGACTCTAAGTTAAATTTCTATCTACAGTTTATTTATTTCAGTGATACAAAATTGAGATTACAGAGGTAGTGACTCCATGCAAATGAGTCCATCAAAATATGACTCTGGACAATCAAGAGTCAGGTAAACCAAACTATATATAAAGCCTTCCAATGACACACAGTCTTGTTTTAAAAGTATATCTAATGCAAAAGTATCTCTTACTCTTATTTGAGAAGATACTTTGTGTTCATCTTTAGAGTATTATTAAAGTCTGTTGAAATAATCTGCCCAAACTGTACTTGCCAATAATATTCAAAAGAACATGAGCTCAAAGATTTGTTTCAAAAGAGACGAAGTACACGAGTGAAGCACACTGAAACATTTTTCTTTTTTGTATGCCCACTAGATCAAAAAGATACGATATGTCTGTATAAACAATTATAATATGGATGTAAAAGTTAAGGTTAGAAGACGAACAAGTGGTGGGCACCATCTCTAAAATACAATAAACAGCTGAATTAAAATATATTCCAAAAGTTGTTTCCTCCTGAGATAGCTGATTACATTGTACTTCAGCACACCCATTTGAACACAAAGTATGTTCAGACCTCACTAATTCAAACTAAGCTAAAATCTGCCTGTACATAAAAGGATTTAAAACCAAGATTTACATTGCTAACAAGAGTAGCAATTAGGTTGTGTGGTTATGTATTCTTGTATGGCTGAAGGAATTGGACTGGACTCTAAAACCTTCTTCTGAAAGGGACTAGATTCAGAACCTGCTGATGTTAAAAGGATACTTAACCTTGGCTTTTGTGGCCTGAATCCGTTTCATGGCAATGACTTCAAAGTAGATGCTTGGGTTTGTGGGCAAGTCATTAGTTGTTTGATGGTCTCCTGAGAGGAGATTTAAGGTCTAACTTCAGGTCTTTGCAGACAGGTAACTTTATACTAGTTCTCGCCTCCCTTTCCCATGTATTTAGTGAAAAGCTACTTCCCTTTTGTAATGCCAGTTTGAGCAAAAATGCTGCAAGGCACATTGACTGTGCCAGTCTGGAAGCTTTGTATTGACATATCATTTTTGTGCAGGGTATTTGGTCTTGTGTCTACAGTTTCACACAGACACTCATATAAATTAAAATGTACACAATTGTTCCTTTAGGCAAAAGACAACGTAAGGTTACAATTTTACTTTATAGAAATCAGCATTGCACTTGAAAGCTAAAAGGGCAAGCTTCTGAAGGTATTAAGTGAAAATATTTCTGTTCTATTTGTAGGCGAGGAAAGGTGCTATTCATTTTGGAGAAGCATATAAATGCCTCGGAAATTGTGAAAATTAAGGGTCTGACTCAAAACATTTATGTACTGTTTATGCAGAATGCACATACATTCAATCCAGGGAAAATATAATTCATTTTAGCCCCCTTAAATCTCAAAAAGTTGCAAATATATTGGACAGACAGCTAGCTGTGTTAAACATACTTTGAAACACCAATTACAAAAGAAAAAAAAAAACTAGTAAATATGTGAGTGCTTTTAAGAAAGAGTAGTGTTCAATATTATTATTTTATTTCTTCTAAAATTTTGGTAGTGCTTGCTTCTGTTTTGCTGGGTTATCATCTTATATACTATGAACTTCCACAGCAATGCTGAACATTTTCATTATCTCAGCACTTTTTGGGGGGAGAAGCATCATGAATCTACTCACAGCATGGTACAGAAATTAATACCTACTTATTACCTAGCTATATGCAGGAAAACCAAACACCTTCTACAAGTCCTGTAATTTTACAGACACATCAGCAACAAAATATGTACATTTCAGAGTTTTGGAAGGAAATATGGGTTACATGCTCAGATTTGAGCAGTAAAGTGTGTAAAGGAGAATGATTTTGTCCCAGTAAAATTACAGTTCCTCTCCCAGCCCCCAGCTTCAAAGAAGAAATAAATACATTACACCTCCTTCCAAACCATAGCCCTGCCAACACCCCATGAGGTAAAAGCGTTGCTCTTTTTTTGGCTGTGCAAACATACAGGGTGAATTCCAGGATCTGTGAAGGCCCTATGTGCCTAGAGCCAGAAAGTGATGAGGAGTTTCATAGACACTAAGCTTCCATACAGTAAGTAATATCACTTATAAATACTGATTTGTGAAAGATGAACTGAAATTTTAGCTAAAGAGTAGTCATCAGGAACACCACTCTGCTATTGATAGCAAGCAGTAGAAAGGCAGAGGTTATTTGAAAAGAGATGAATATAGAGGCTGAACCAAAATGACCAAGGCAAAATTCTAGGCATTTATTATCTCTTTGCAAAAACAGCGTGATTCAGAAGATAGGGTAGAAGACGACAAGTGTCAAGTGTTGACTTAAGTCCGTTAAAAGTTGCTGTTGGCTAAATAAGGGACTCAGAAGAAAAATGATTAAAAAAGGCTCTCAGGAAACATGCAGGCAACTTAGCTGTTCTATGCAGGATCACAGAATACAATGCAACATGGCATAGGAAATAAGGGAAAAACAAGGTTCCTCGAGCCACAGACACACCTGACCACCAGTAACAAAAATTATGTTACTATCTCAGAGGAAATAAAAATTTATATAAACACAGCCCTCTGCAGAGCTACTACTTTATCATCTCTGGTCAACTATGTTAAAAAATAATAGGAATAAAAGAGCTGCTTTACCACCACTCACCAATGTGCATTTTTTAATTCAGTAGGGTAGAAAGATGTAGCAGGCAACTGGAGCAATATAAAGTATGAACTGAGTCAAGTGAAGCATTTCCATACATCTTGTTCATTACTTTACCTAATAATACTAGCAACAAAATAAAAAGTATCAGAATAGCCTTGATATTACTGAATATTAAGGAAGTTAAAATCCAGAGATGAATGAGGAAAATTGGAACCCTATTTATGCAAAAACTGCCTGGAATTAAAAAACTCTGTCTTCCAAATAACAGGTCCTAAAGGGGCAATTGCCTTGTATATGTAACTCTCATTTCTAAAAGTAATAATAATAATAAATTGCCTTGAATCAATTCTATACTGAGCAGCAAAGTAGCAAAATTAGTATAACTTGCCTTCAAACCTCTGAATATCACTCTTACTTGCACTGAGCTGTAATTTCTCCTGCAAATCATTTCATCATTACATTTCTGCTTTCAGAATAAGAGCTGGATATGTACCAGCTCTCTAAATACCCCTGGTTTCTTTTAACAACTTTGCCCCCAATCTGGAACACCACAGGGTCAGGATAAGAGATACCCCTGCCCTACAATCAAGAAATGTGCTCTCAAACTTCAAGACATACCAGATGCATCTGTAATGCATTATGGAGTCTGTAGTCTCCGTCAGTCAGTGCAAGCAAATCCTTAATTGCTTTTAATCTCATTTATACTCATGTATACTTCATCCTCTTCATTTCTCTCCCACAATATCACTGAGTCTAATTATCATCTTGCTATTATTTGATCAATCAAGAAAAATAAAGCCAAAATTTAAAATTAGTAGGAAAGAGGATAAAATCAATATTTTTTCTATTTAACATCAAGGTTACATTTCAAGTAGTTTCAGAGTAGACATCCAGATACTTTTATCTCTTTAGGGTTTTTTGACATTGTACTCTCTAGTAGCTGGAGGGTTCTTCTGTATTGCCCTTTCCAACTCCAGAGAAAGGCTTCTCACCAATAATTCTCAGCACTTTTTCAAGAACATATCAAAAGTTCACCCCTCCCACCTCTCACCATTGAACTCTAATTGCAAATGTTGTCAGTTCTGTATTTCCATGAAGTTCACAAAAAACACCTTTTTATATGAAATTATGCAACATAGTCAGGCTACAATCCTTTTATTTCAGGAGTGTGATTTGTTAACTGTTTTGACAGTTAGAGAAAATCTCATTTTATCTTCAAATGCATTTGTTTTTAATGATGCTGTCCTTAGGAGAGGAAATTCAACTTTACTTACTGCTGGAGTGAATGGCAGCAAGTTCACTGGCATCATGATTCAAAATTCACATGAATTTTAATGGTCTTTTTGCACATGAGCATCCAGTGTGGTTAAAAATCATTTGGCAGTGTGTACATATTTGTTCCTCCCAGACAACTCTCGTTCTTCTTGAAGGTTCCCCACCCCCACCTCCATCCCCCACCCTGTTCTCCATTGTGATGTAACACAAGGAATTGGGGCCTGGCATGTAGTGATTTTTCTTAAATGCTTTCTTGTGATTCGCTTTCCTCAAATGCCTAGGCAACATTTTCACTTGCTACTTTCAGGTCTGGATGGTTGCATTAGTGGGGAGGTATTATCCAGATACACAATAAGCTACAGATGCCATATACAGCCAGATTTGGGGCAGCCATCAGGATTTCACCAAACAAAGCCAATGACCACTTTTATAGACAAACATTCTGTAACTGATACTGACAATTTTGCCTATAACAAAATGGAATCGAGGCAACTTTTGTTAGTTTCTCTATAGATTACTATTTTTCTACTCACAGAGAGGAATAAAAAGGGAATTTTTAAATTATTTTCTGAGATGACATATCAATTTTAACAAGGCTCCCTGGATTTTTTTGGGGGTGGGTGCTTTTCTGATATTTGTGCATATATGTATTGAAAGTGTTTGCATGTATTGTCACCTTTTTGATCACAATTTGCCTAAGCATTGCTATGTAATTTCAACATAATTTGCATGTTGTTTTGCAGTTCAACTTTTTCTTGTCATCTACCTCTCAACTGAAGTTTGGAGACTTGCATGACCCTGGAAGAATACAGTTAACAAAAAGCATAATGATAAAACCTGTTCAGACTATTAGAAAGTGTCCCAAATATTTAAAGCTACTTACAGTTCTATTTTTAAGGCAGTGCATATTTATGACCAAATTCTTGTATTAATTGGCATAGCTTTATTAAATCTAAAGGTTTAACCCATATTGGTATCGTTTTTACATCATTGAACTGGTATAAAAACTCAAGGTGTTATTTAGATATCCAGAGTCTGCTGTCCTTTCTGTGAGATGCTGGCCCTCTTTTTTTTTTTTAGTTTTTGTTTTTGTTTTGTTTTCTTTCAATTTCTGCGTTAAGTGGAAGTAATTAAATGAAGGTATTACATAGTTAATACATCCAAACAGTTTTAAAAAGTATTACACAATGCTTTGCATTTTGCATCCCTGAAAAAAAAAGGGTTTATGTGGTTTAGAAATAATACAGAATTTTAGCTTGCCCCCCCGCTTTGTGGGGCAGTTGAGGGAGATGGTCACAAAATGTTGGACTGGGGCCAAGGAATAATGATTGTTCTTCATGTGCTCTTTACAAACCCAGAGATGATTGTTTCTTCAAAGATATTCTTTTCAGTCTGCAAACCATTCTTGCCTTCTAGGACCTAGTACAAAGTCCACTGAAGCCAGCATAAAAAAACATTTCAAAATCAAAAAGAGCTTTATTAGACGTTGGAGGTGATGTGGCTTCAGTGGAGGCTTCAGCCTTATTTTCTCCATAGTAAATCTCAGGAGTATCAGGTATTACACAACAAATACAGGATTTGTTGCAACTGGCAAATTTAGCTATGCCTGCATAATATTCCTAATGAATCAGTCCCTGAATTAACGCACAATATGTATATGTTAATAGCCTATGTAAATAAAAAAGTCAAACAGAACCTCTGAATGTAGATTATAAAATATAGAGGATATATTTAAATAAATATCCAAACAAATCTGTTTAACCCCAAAGGAAATTACCTATTTCTTTTCAAGCCTTTCTTCAGCAGTTTATAATCGTCATTTTTGTTATTTCCAGAGAAAATGGTTTATGACTTTTGGGAATGTATACGTAGATTTATATATAAGGGAATATATATGCGTATGTGTGAATATGTTTATATATATGTATTCCCCTATATATTAAACTCTAATTTATATATATTATATATATTTATGTATATATAAAATATATATAAGATTTTAGAGTAAGTTGCATACTGTGCCTGATAAATGAAGCATATTTGTAAGCAGATAAAAGACTACAGCAAATAACAGAAAATATTAAAGGTTTTCTACAAGAGTATATTTTATTGTTTTTCAGTTTCTGCTGGTTTTATTTATATTAGAAATTCATTCAGAAAACAGCATTATTACATAACACTTGTATTTCAACCATGACTCAATTCAAAGGAGCCTAAGATCACTGAGAATTTTCGTTGTTATTAGACTATAAAACCTACATTGTTGGTGAAGGGGTCGGTTGTTTTTGCTGCAGAAGTATTAACTAGGTGATCTCTGAACAGACCGCAACACGTAGACAGAATTTTCATCTATTGTAGTATGTATGACAAGATCATAAGAGGTATTGAGGGACGTGATATTCTTGTAAAATGTATGGAGAATGAGGATAATCATGGCCCTGCAAACAATATTCCTGTTTAATTATTGTGGGAATCTCTCCAGATCACTAGTCTCTAAAAACACTGACAATTTTTCATAACTTTTCCAGCTTCTGGGGGTTAGTTTGGGGTTTTTTTGTCTGCCAATAGGCAAGCCAGTGAGAAGTCTACATTTGTCTCTGACTCTTTAAAGTTCTACCTTAAAGTTACTGAGAGATTTTTTCAGAGTGGTACATAAAGCACTAACATAAATACTCTTCCTGAAGTGTGACATAGGTGCATTTTCCATTTATAGCCTATTTGGAAAGATCACCATATCTGCAGTCTACCAACAGAACTTGGTATTGCTATGCAATAATTAAACATGCAGTAGCCTTTGTTGTTGACTAACAATTTTTTTCTTCCTTTTTGTATTTTGCAATACTGTACGGATTTTACTTGAATATATTGTCTAGATTTTTTTTTTTGACAATCATTTATTAGCTAGAGGTGCTATTTAAGTTCCAAAGAGATCTGGGTGAATGATAACATTCTCTTTCTAGATGCCAAATCTTTTTTTGCCCTGACAAAATCCATTGTTCATAATGTATATTAACCCTGTAAAATGCTTATGCACTGCATTACATTGTATCTAAATGCATACTTGCTCATTAACTTCTATTCCAGGCTTGTACTAGTGTCTAATATGTCAAGTTTGTCCATATATATTTATGGAAAATTACAATGAAAAATGTGTATGATAAACAATTGAAAAAAAGAGAAAAATTAAAATAAAATTTCTGTGTAAAGTTTCTGAAAGGATGTAAATGCTGGTTTTTTAGACTTTTTAATAGTACATTATTTACACTTTTAAACTGTACAAATATTCATAAATATATTAGCTGATTCAATAATCAAATGTAGCTAAGATCTCAAAATCACTTCTCCTACATACAGAAGCAGAACTGGAAGATTTCCTGTGTAGCAAAGACACTACCAGCAGCAGAACTTGCTACCAGACCCTTGCTATTCCTAATTCCACCATAATTATGATTTAATCTCATATATTACTCAAATACCACCTGGATACCCAGGATTTTCTGCCCTTTACTCTGACTGGGATGTTTTTCTATATTCTATGTACATGCAATATCATTCATCCCTAATATTCATTTTCATACGGAAGAGGAATTTATCCATTTGGCTTGAAATAGTGGATGTAGATAATTCTGTTTCTTCTCTTCTTTCTAAGCATTCCCAGATGCTACGCATTTGTCAGTTGACTTATGATTGCTTGCCCCAGTTAAATTGGTGTTTATTTATAGAATGTGATTGGATATTTAAAATAAGATATATTAGGGGGATATTAGAAATAATATTAATATTAGAGATACTAACATCCTTTGCATGCTATGTACACGCCTTTTTCACAGAAGCACAATAAGCTATTAGGAAACAATGACGTAAATGCTGACCTGTTGAATAAGAAATAACTTAGTCTACGAAAGCAAATGGTCTTTATTTTTAGATTCCTAACAACTGTAAAATCTATTTTCAAATAATGTTATCTAGAGTATATTTAGATTTTGTTTAGATTCTAGGCCCTTGTCCCTTTGGCACAGTGAACCAGGTGTGATATTTAACCCTGCTCAACAGACATTGTTGATACCACTTGCATTCCTAAAGATATGTTGCCTCACTGAATGTTTGCCTCGAAGGTCAGCTGTTACTATATTTTCCCACAAATGCTATTTTAGTGTTGTAATGAGCCCTTTTAACTCTACTGGTTACCCCAAATTGAGTTAATAGGTTACATTTACCACCACAGCTCAGTAGTAATCACTGCTACAGTTTTATTCCTCTGATCAAGACTTAAAAGCATTGCCACTCTGTAAAGTCCCTGAAACATAATGTGCATATACTATAACCTATGTAATATAATTATGTCCCTAACAGTATGTATGTGAACATTTCTTTTCCCTCATGCCTCTTCATGCACCCTGGCACGCGTGCATTTGCCATAGCACATTATGCTTCAGTTCATCTTCTTAACTGAAATAAGACAATCCCCTAGATATCAGAGATACCAAGTTTATTGTTTAAATATAAAATCAGAATCATAAGCCAAAGACAAATAAATTGTATATATAGTGCATTAACAAGAGACACATAATTAGTGGTTGACATTCACTGGTTGCATAAGTAGTTCAGTTTTCATTAAGTGGCTTCTAATTTCCTGTGGCTGGTAACACAAAACACAAAAGTATACACAAAAGTATACGCAAAAGTATACACAAAAATGTATCCCATGAAGTAAAAAATCTTTGGTTAGAATATATCCATCCCTTCAAAAACTGTTTTCCTGATAGAAACTTCCTGCAGGATCCTATGGTATAATGTAATGATGTTTTCACCTCAAAACTGAGATGTAAAGATAAGATTCTGCTGTTTCTTCGACAAGCATGAGACCTCAGCCTTGTAGTCTTTACTGTGCAAAGGAACCCTTGAGCTAATCCACAGTTGTTTTTTCTCACAAGATATAAAAAAAAGTTGATTTACCTGGAGAAAATCCAGAAACACTCAGGAGGAATGATATTTTAAGGACACACAACCCACTTTTTGTCCATTAGCACAGATAGATCTTAAATGTACTTTCTTCAATTAGAATTGCAGATTCCAAGTATTATTTGCAAATTACCTCAAATCAATATTTTAAATTAGTTTACCTGAAAGAAAAGTAAGTTATAAAAACAAATATTAATCTTAAATTATTTTCCTTTTAGCATTTTTTCAAAATTTAGAGCAAATGGGCCTCGAGGGTAATTAAGTTACTTCCCCTCTTTCATGTGCTCTTCTCCTCCTAACTTTTTCACTGATACTGACCATGCTGAAAAAATAACCATCAAGTAAAGTAATAGATTTTAGATGCTAGACATGGATCTTCCTTAAAAAAATTACACCTAAACAACAACAGTAAAAAAAAGCCCTTGGGGAAAAAGAAAACAAAGTTATTTTCCAACCATTTGAAAAAGCAAAAACTCTCAGATCTTATGTAATAAAAAGCATCTCTGAGACATTTCTTGGAAATGGCCAAGTCTCCATAAAGAAAAAACTGAATCAAAACACATGACTGGAGTAGATAGTGTTCAGAATTTGTAGATATCATCCTGAAATCTTGCACATATTATTTCAATTAAGGATAGAATTAGGTCCTAACATCTGGAAATTATCAATTCTAATTTGAGTGCTTTTAAGCAGTAATATCTGTACGAGAGTTTCTGTTGTTTTGTTACAAAAGCTTTGCATTTTCTGTCATTTGATATGTCTACTTTTTCTGAATTTAATTCTATTTTTCCCACCTGGAAGTTGTGTAACTGCAGTTAATCAAGCAATATGTTTTCTGTATAAAACTGTTGCAGATTTATTGTGACAGCAGAAGAGTTTTGGTGCCTCCTAAACCAACTATGTACAGACTCAGTCAAGTCTTACGGTTGTTCCCCTTCCTACTTCCCCTTCATATGCTGGAAATGTCCACAATCTATTTGAACCCTTTAATGTCTGTGAAATTGGAACGGGAATCTTGCTAACACCACTTTCCTTGTTTCTTAAATTAAGACAGGCAGAAGTTCATCAGCACTATCTATTTTGGTTTTATTGTCCTCATCAAAGTTCATGGAGATCTACAAAAACCTCAAGTATTTAATAAAACTCTTTATATGATATTTAAATATTATATAAATATGATATTTATATGAAATATTTATATGATATTTATATGATATGAGAAATATTTAAGAAAACGTGTGGTTCAAACATCTTAAAACTCTCAAAATTTTATGTTAAAATATGTTTAAACTGAATATTAGTAGAAAAGGTTTGTCTTACATAATCTGGTTCAGATACCCGTAGCTTGTATGTGCTTGTATTTTCCATAAAATAAATCTTTTCAAAAATGGTCCTGTAGAACCCTAAAGCTGTACCTCAGTACTGAAGAAATGGACAAATTTTCTGAAATGTCACACATGTATCTGTTTTCAGTGAGAAAGAGTTTACTCTGGAGAAAGAGTGATTCATTTTTGCCAACCATCATAATATACTCTGATTAATAACTGCAATTCCAGTTTGGCCTGAATGATAGATGAGTAACAGTTAGGCAGTGTAATTATTCAGTTCAATCACTGAACTGAATAATTGGGGAAAAATGGTTGAGGTTGAACTGAAGGGGTTTTTCTACCCTCATAGAAGAAGTATTTCTGTGCCTTAATTACAAAACAAAGCTTTTCGATTCCGTTTTGGACCTTCTGAATGGAAAGAAATGTAGAGTTGGATACCATTTATGAAACAACAGGATCCAGCATTATTCATCAGACATACAAAGGGACAGATTCAGTTCGTTCTTCTGCCTGACATGAATGAATCCATGATTCCCTCTTCTAAAGCTGCTGGGGATTCAGGAGTGAGTTGCTGTCCTGCTGATAATTTTTACTGCTGCAGAGACTGGCAATCTTTTGTTCCATTTCACATGGCAGCACTCTAGCACCTGGACTATATGTCTTCCAACAGCATATTTTATGCAAAGTGAAGGAGCACCAATAAACGAAATTGCTAATACCTGCATGCCAGAAAAATCCTACAGAATTGTGTTTTGGGAATATCATAGGAAACACATTGGTTTGAAAAGATACAGTATCCATAGCTTTTGAAAGGCTGAGATAAAGTAGATTGGCATTGATAATCTCATTGTTTTTACTAAGCTGCTGTTTTATTGTTGGGTATTAATAAAATCCACAGTCAGCAGTTCTATGTTTATATGGACACTGTATTTGTTGTATCAGAGGTACCATCTGAACTGATTGAAAATGACTGCCTCACAGAACTAGGAATTTATCTTCCCATCCTCAAACCCAGAAGCACGGAAGATCAGTCTGGATACAGAAAGTAACTGAAAATGGGAAACAATGCCCCAAAGTAGCAATTATTTTCCAGGAGAGTTAATCTTTCAAGTAATATTTTTCCCACAAGTAACAGTGTCACTAAATGGTTTTAATTCTGGGTTCTCGGGCTAATAAATGCAGCTTTATTAAAGCAAGATTTTGTCTTAAAACTAATCAAGTTAAAAGATAGTGGAAGTGAAAAACCCATTCTTAAACTCTGCCTTAGCAGCAGCGGCAGCAACCTGGAAATTCAGTGCAGCTGGCAGAGGGTGGCAAGTGGGCTGTAACAGAAGTATATAGTCCCAGGGGTTCAAAAGTGTGGCAGACTTAATTGTCCTCACAAATTTGAGATTAACAGGAGTTTGCAGCCAGAGGACTGCTTGAAGTTCTGCAGTTGGTGCAGGGCATCAACAACAAGTATTAAACACCCTGGAACCATTTACAACTCCATTTTGTGTATCAGTTAATAACATACTGCCACATCTGTGTCATCAGACTCAGCAATGTGTTTTGTGTTTACTGCAACAACAGTCACTGAGAGGCCTCCACAATAACCTTTCTCTCACCTTCCTCCGAGTGCTGATCAGAGAGCTGACTGTAAAGCCTGGGGTGGAAATTGCTTGCCTTACACTTTTTGCACATTCTCCAGCTTACAGCTAAGCATCCACAATACACAACAACTAAGCAACGCTTTGGTTCAGTGCTCCAAGGTGCTCAGTTCAGGGGCTCATCTCACTGGGTTACGTCAAGAAGTATCTGTTTTGAGCACAGTCCAGATTCTTCCTAACTTCACCCCAAATCATATCAAGGGATGACCACAAAACTTTTAGGCTGAACAGTTTGTGTGGTTCTTTCTGTGGTAGTTGTAATCATCACTGTGCATGAATATAATCCACAGGAAAAATGTAAAGTTTATAATTTAGGGACTTCTTTTTCTCATGGATTTTGCCAAAAACCGTAAGAATCACAGAATCACAGGTTGGAAGGGTCCTCAGGGATCATCTAGTCCAACCTTTCTGAGAAGAGCACAGTCTAGACAAGATGGCCCAGCACCCTGTCCAGCCGACTCTTAAAGGCGTCCACCGTGGCCGTGTCAGCCACTTCCCTGGGAAGATTAAGAACTTCACATGGAACCAATCAAAAAGCCTTGTGAAAAGATTTTTCCACTTCAGGAAATCTATCCTTAGGAGGGTTTCTCTGACAAGAAATTTTCAGTCACTGTATGGAAAAATACTTTCTGGAATAATATGGACCGAGCACATGTGACTCTGAAAATTATAAGCGATCCTGAACTGGAAGTATCTTTGAGTGGGTGGAAGGAACACAGAAAACCTTCCCATATAATAAGACTCAGAAATACCACATTCAGGAGTCTTTCTTCTACTCCTAAAAAGCTTTCCTCTTGATACAGACTTTATAGGAAAGCTTGTATATTTAGAAAGCTTTCTTTTTAAAATAGGGTCACAGTATAAATAAAAATAAATTAAAATGCAAGATTGCTGAAATTTGTTTCATATCTGTCCTATGGATTGTTTTAGGAAAATTTCAAGCAGCTTTCTGGACTTGACTTTTCTGTTTTCCTACATTTCTAAGTATACAAGAAATTATGTCTAGAGACCTTTGCAAAGAAAGGTGAAACCTATGAATTCAAGGTGTAATATCAGTGATTAGTAATATTTTTATGTTCTCAGAACACATGCTGTTTTCCTTGTCACCTTTGTAGCAGCTGAAGAACCACTTCCCCTGGTATAGAACTGCAGGCATTAAGCTCTCAGCATGAGGTTGCTAGCATCCCTGAAGAAAGTGTACCACACAGCCACTCACTTTCTAACACCTCTGGCCTAGAAATAACTTCATAGTTCAGCAAAACCCAAAGCCACACATTAAATTAAAGGCAAATGTTTCTGTACTCAGCTGCTTACTTCTAAGTGGGATTTATTACCATAGGAAATAACAGATATAGACATTTGTAACAGTGCTAATGGATTAGGTGCTAAAGAATGTATAAAGCTCTGTGAAGCTAAAAATATAAATCAACCACCAGAATTTCAGGAACAGTTTTTAATCTGCATGAAAAGTCATCTTGCTCACAGTCACCCTGTCTTCTTTTCTACTATGAAAACAAGCATCTGTAAGTCCAGCTGGTTACCTCCACATTGTACTACTTGGTTAACATTATCGTTTTGTGGACCTGCAGAGAATGTAGAGCAAAGGCAAGGTCCATAAAGCCTGTTACTCCCTTGAACATTCCTGGGTGCTGTGTCGAAACATAGACAGTGTGTTTCCTGTGTGTGGTCCTTTATGTGACCGGTGGTTGAAGAGAAGGTGATATGCTGCTAAGTTGCTATAATATGCTGTTTTCCCACTACATCTTTTCCTCCATTTCACAAGATAAGGCATGCTCTCTCATAGCTCCCAGTCTGGAGACAGGAAGCAACAAAGGGGAAGGGCTCTCTTCCCAGTAACGTGAGTAGCACTTACCCTAAAAGCTCATAAGTGGCCTGTAGGAACTGGTGCTTATCTGGCTAGCTCTTTTCTCACTTCTTCCTTTCACAGGGCCTTTCCAAATGCACTGTTGTGTCTCTCAAAATGCTCTCTGACTGAAAATATACATGATTGCTGCTGAGTAGGAATAACCTTACTGCAATATGGTTCTGCTACTGCAGTGATTCAGTGAAACATCTACGTCACAGCAGCCACTTGTTTCAGGATGAAGAATTAGATCACTTACATCTCTGCTGAGATATTGTTCACATAATTTCTGTTGTATTTGCTATCCTTAAGCCTGGCTGATCCACATCACCAAACAAATAGCTCTCTAAACCATATCCTATTTTGCTGTTTTGATCCACCTGAAAACAACAACTTCCTGTACAAAGATGAGCAACTTTGAAGAGGGGGTGTGTGAGGAGTCCTCACAGGCAGCATATGGACTAAAGAGCAACGCTTCAAACTAGCTTCAGACTCTGCATTAGTAAGGCTACAAGGTGAGAGGAGAGAATGGGAAGGTCTTCTAAGGCCACATGCTGTCCAACCCACATATGTCTGTACCGTCATAAATTAGTTGCCTGTTGGGACTCTACAATGAAGACGACAGTGTATTCTCAAGATCAGAAAATGAACTGTTCTCCAAAGCCTTCATTTTAACAATACAAAGACAAGGAGAAGGGGAGGAGGAAGAAAACTATTACTGCAATCCACAAAGGACATGGTCAACGCTGTTTGTTTCTTAGTTATTTTATGATTTGCGAAATTCAAAGTGTAGCGTTCTCTTCACTTCTGTTAACAATAGTGTTTCTGAAACTCTTTGTGAACTGACAAAAATCACAATCAGCCTCCTGCCTTCACTTGCATTACTCGGCAGTGACTCACAGGTACAATGCAGAGTTTCTGCCTGCTGTGATGTAATTCTGAATGGTGATTTTTATTTAAAACGTGGTTTCCATTAGATTATAGAACAGTTGAAATGAACCAACCTCTAAGGATCTAGTTTATTGCCTTCTATTGTTAATCTTTTAATACAGAGGAAGAATGAACATGCCCATTCTGATGTGCGTCCAAACCTAGCATTGAATTTACAACCAAATTTCTGAATACGTATGACGACCTAGGGTCTTCGTGATGCTCTGCAAACTTCACTCTTGTCCAACAGTTCTGTTGCTTGATTGCAACCTGTTTTAAATGAGTTGATGATTCTCAGTTGGAGATGTCAGGAGCAGCTTTGAAAATACCAGCCATAGGTTGCACTGGGCAAATCCTACCATTGAAACCTACCTGTTTGATAAGCTTGTAACAGTTCTGGAATATGTGACTCCAGTCAACTGCAGTTTTAAATTAGGATTTTATCTAGATATATATACATATATATATTTATATTCTAAATAGAAAAATGTGCATACATTTGTAAAAGTTGTTTAATCACATTTGTATACACATTTTATTTAATGTTCAATATCTTGTAAATGTACCTAGAGACAAAAGAAAAAAAAAAATGTTTCAGAGAGCAGATGCTTCTCAGAGCAATTTACTTGGTTTCTTTTACATTTAATGAAAATGGGGTTATAAAAAGAGTCAGACAAGTTTTCACTCAGCACTAAAAAAAATTTCTTATCCCAATCAAATAATTTAAAATCCCAGTACTGAATACAGCTTTTATATCTCTTTACTTTCATTTTCCCTAGCATATATGTGTGAAGGTCCATAGAAATCTTCTGTACTGAGCATACACTTCCTGTGGAGCTCTCCAGGCAACTTTTAGCTGAATTACCATTTGATTCATTTCAATTTTTAAAATACTAATTATTAAAAAAAAGTCTCATATTTCAACTTTTAAAGATTTCCTGCTCATAGGGAACAATCCTCATTTAATTCAGATAGTTTCTCTGTATTCATAATTAACTGTCTATTTTATATTTCATCTCCTTAAGCCCTTCTGTTAGGAAGATTATTAAAAAAAAAGAGTATATATGAAAGTGTCAGAAACTTAGTCTGCTTGCACTGATCAGTAAATGAAATCTATCCTCACAATCTGAGTCATCAAGAGAATCTTCTCAGAAGATTAAAGGAATGGCCCTGAAACGTTCTGGTAATCGAAGTTGCGTAAAGACAAAAAGCATACTTGCTGCTCTGTTCATGAAATCCATACTTTAACAAAAGAAATGAAAGGCATACTTGGCCTTCTCAAACTTCAAGACTGCAGCTTAGAATTGAGCTGAGGAGAATAAAAAATTAGGTTTAAGCCTTTAAAGAGTGATTCAAATCTTCCTGTAAGAAACACAGTTGGGGCTCTGCATCTTTTAAAATACTCTGAAAAGGAACACTCAAGTACAACAAATTGTACCCACTGCAAAAAAAAAAATATATTGAAAGCTAAACAAAGGCCAAGTTAATGTGCTGAAACAATTCTTTATGCAATCATTTGAGAATTTTCAATTTTATGGCTGTCTACAGCTTTCTGACCCTTCAGCATGTCCCTGTTAACCTGATCTTCCAGTGTGCTGCCCATTGCATTGCAGTGAATAGCTGTGCAAAGTCAGTAATCCTCCAGTTCTGACTCTTTTATTTCCATGGCATCATGGAAAACTTCTCCATCATGACTCTCATGTAGCAATAGCTTCCTTGCACCCCAGTGGCATATGCTTTTCCATGAAATTTCTTGGCTTACTTCTGCTACATATTTGTATTCAACACTGTGAGGGAAAAATAAATTGTTGACAGAATGCAAGAAACAGTTTAAAAAATAAGATTACCCTCCCAGAATTAAATGAGATTTGACTGTTATATAAAAGAGATATGTCACCTGATATTTAATCTTTTGAGGAGCTCACCATGTAAATCATTCATCGTCTAGAGCTTTCCAAGCCTGGTGCTAAAAGCTGTGAATTTGTCACAAATAATTTGGGGGAAAATGAAAGGATTTGATGTGTCACATGTCTAAACTGTGAAACTGATCAAACATGTACAGAAAAGTGAAAGCATGTGTTAAGCAAAAATAGATCCAAGTAAAACTGTATCCATAACACTCAATTAAATACTGCTCTTTGAGAGCCCAGATCCTTGTTGGATGCAAATCTGCACTCTTACTATAATTTTGCACAGCACAAGCATAGTGTATTTTTTTTTTTAATGAGTTTTTTCCTACATTATAATTACACTCAACTAGTAAGAAAAAGAGCAAAGGTTACACAGCAGATTTGATCTAGAACCAATGAAGTCTGATGAAGGAATATTTTTCAGTCACAGTAGAAAGCATTCCAAGAAAATAAATGGAGCTCTTAGTCCCCATGATCTCAATAACTAAATGCAACATTTTCACTAGAAATGTATTAGCTACATGACAGATCTGATTTTGTACCCCTACTCACAATAAACCTAATGGTTATTTATTTGTGTATTGTGCTATTGAACTAGTTTTACACTATTTGAAAATAACTCTCTACTAGTATATTACTAGTATTTCATACCTCACTCATTTGATACATCAAGTCACTTTTCTCCTTCTTTCATTAATTCTAGAGGCAGATTTCTGCTGTCCTCAGCTCTCCAAGTAAAGTGAGATTATTTGGTTTTTAAAGATGCGAGTCTCTTCCAGCACACTGCAACTGTGGAATACCTCTCCCGCTCCTTCTCCCTCTCTCTTTCCCTCTCCTTCTTCCTCTACCTCTCTCTCACTCCTTTTCTCCCTGTAAAAATTAATTTTTCTTCACACTTTAGGTTTCACTGAAAAAAATTTAAAAAATCGTTTTCATTCATCATCAACAAAAAGATCAACAAAAACCTTAGCAAAATGAAAAATCCTGCAAGAACTATTTTTTTAGCAAGCAATAAAATCCAGTATTATTGTAAACCTGGTGCACCCCTGGGATATGGCTAGATCAGGCTGAGATTCATAAATTTATTTTTCGCAGAACCCGGATCCTGATGGTGTTTTTCACAGACTGGTCTTCCTGAATTGTTTTTACTCTCAACAGGAATGATGTAATGTATGTCAGAGCACCAATGTAATAGAAGTCTGGTTGAGGAATCTTTTTCCCTATAACATTAGTGGCAAGCAGAGGAAATGATGTAATAACCTTCACATTGCTTCTGTATCTTTTGAAGATCATTGTGTTTCAGCTCTTAGTTTTTCCTTGGCCTTAACTAGATTCAATATTAATATTCAGCAAGCTGAGAGGAAGTTGTGATATGATGTGCTGATTTATGTTGAAATATAAAAGGAAGCCCTACTATTTGTTTCCATGTTTATTAATCCCCGTAACTTTAGCAGGGAAAGGGATGGCTGTAGATTCCTTACTACAAAAAATTCTAAAATTCAAATTAAGACATAAATATGACTACTGAAGTGTAATGACTACTGCATTTGTTTCTGTAATTTCATGTTAAAGTACGTACCTTTATACATAACAGTATTGAAAGTAAAAATGTAGAAATGAAAAGCTTTCTAAAAATAAATCAAGCTAGAATTCATTCATCAGTCTTATGTAGTAAGACAAAATTATGTACATTTTCTGACAGTGTTGTGGGTGGTATCTTAAATAAAAAATACACTGTTTACAGAGGAAATTTCTGTTGATAAAGCCAATTAAAACAATCACAATTAGGAACATTTAGACCTGGACTTTGAGCTGACACTCCACTTCACTGACTAAGTCTTTGTCCTCTTTATGATTTTTAAACTCAGCGACAGAAGATGCAGTTGGACAGTCAGCCCACATATTCTGGCTGGGCTAGGAATGCTAATCAGGTTCCTAACATTTTTAAAAACTAAAGTAGCTGTAATTTAACACATACATTGACAATCTAGAGACAAAGCCATTAGCACAGCTGTCCAAGGGCCAATAAATGAGAACAGCTGCACCCTGTGTGTTTTGAAACAAATCTGCCTAATTGGCTCATGGAGTCTCACTTCAAAGATGTACTTTGTTGTGATAAAAGGCAAGTAATTACTAAGAGTGAGATTGGGTCAGCCTTGGTGAGAAACAGAAAGAAAAACAAAACTGCTGGGCACCATATCTAGTTTCTTTGTCACTAAACAAATGTCCAAAATCTGTGTGACTCTTTCAGTCTCTTCCAATACATAACTATTCTTCCTTCTTTCCCCGTCATGTTGCTATGCTTGCCTATCTCTTTGTTTTTTTCCTTATATTTGGACTTCGTCTTCCCAACTCTATCTGCATGTGCTGGTCTTTGCTACAATATCTTAGAGATGAAAGGAAAATAACGGTAATTACTGTTTCCTCCTGATCATTGGTAAGGATGAGATTCTGCTGAACCAAGTATAAGTCAGTAATTAAAAAAAAATCTAAAATAGTACAGGAATCAACTCATCTATATGTCTTCAAATCAGAATCAGACTTAAGACGTTTAATTTTCTAGTTGTAAGGTGTTTTTTTTCTAGTAACTAACTTTCTTCTCAGTTTTTTAACACTGCAGAGTTCTTTCCAGATCTTCTATCCCATTGAAATTATTTTCTCAACAGTCAGTGATGGTTATAGGTTGTGGAGATACTGGGGTTATTCTTTGCTTGTTTTTTTTTTTTGTTGTTTGCTCTTCTTTTCCTTGACCTAGGAAAGTGAAATGGATAAAGGGTAACTGTATCAGAAGTTTGGTAGAAACAAAGTATCCTATAATGAAGCAAAATGGCATATTTTTCTCCCTCAGAAATGTAGGCTATGCCTTGTGGAAGACCATTCTTGGGCAGTAAAGCATGGATACAGGATGAGTTAATTCTGACAGCAGGAAGACTGAAGTGCTGTTTGATTCATTGAATTTAAATTCAATAACACATGGTTAAATTTGTTAATTATTTCATTTGAGAAGAATAACATACCTAGGCCAGATCAAAACATCACTTTGAATGGGACATCATAAGAGCCAATTCAGAGAATTCACTTAAGCCATTTTTACATAGTCAAAGGGAATAAAAAAGTTTTTATTTTCACTTATTCCTAATTCTTTCTCACTTGTCACTCACACAGGTGAATGACTACAGAGTGAGCAGGGATTGAGGAACTTGAGGAGATAGAGCAACGATAACTCCCATCTGTGTGCTGCACTCAAACCCCTGTGTTATTAGTTGAGAAATCTCTTTCCCATCACTGGCCTTTGAGTCAGCCCTCATAATTTATCCAACTCAAACCCAAAAAGAAGTCATAAATTAGTCCTTACACCTCTTAAAAAAATATGTGCTTACAAAATACAACTTACTGTAATAATCAGAAAGAAGTTAAGTCTGGAATTATTACAGAATAGCATGTGAATCTACTATACTGCTTGTTTTAAAAGACTTAAGTCTTACTACATAACCGCTTTGGAGCTCACCTTTGTTTTTGATTAGTATGAATAATGGAACATTATCTTGGATGTAGTTCTCAACAAAATCCTAAGAAACATCCCTTACACAAAATACTTTTAGTGGAAAATCACTTTCATCGGGTAATTTATGATACAAGATCAACTAACTCAGATATGATGAGGTTACTTCTTTAATTTTAGTGAACTATAATTATACAAAAATAGCTATTGCTTTATGCTCTTTCTTCTCTCACCTATTTGCCTAATTTTAAGTCTATAATTTTATTTGAAGATATTTTTCTTTTTCATCCTTTTGTGGAGTTTTTATACTGGTTTTTGGGGTTGTTGAGTTTTTTTTGGGGGGTTGGGTTTTTTTGTAATTATTATTATTGACTTTAATCAGTCTCTGAAACTTTTGATATAATGGAATCTGAAAACTTTTGTCTTTAGTTGTTAGGAAGAACAGAATACACTAACAGGTTAAATCACAGCATACAGGCAAATATATAAGCCAAAAGTGAGAAGTTTATTAGCAAAATTTCTTTTTTTAAAAAAAAGCAAAACAGAAAATACTGATAAAAAAGAAGTCCTAGCTACAAAAGCTATAGAGAATACCTATTCTTATCTGACACTTCAAGGAATGCGCAAATGTAAATAGAGGAAAAAAGAATGTTAATATTTCTAGGAGCATTCTTTTATATGCCAGGGGAGTTCACATATATTCTCAAATATAAGATCTTGATTTAATTTGGGAAATGCAGTCTCACCACTTGCGTTTGATGGGGTTGAGAAATTCACTTTCAAGAGAGGACAAGGATATTACATTTGCAAACTGTATATTTTGTTTTATCCAAACTGAGAAAACCATGTGTGAAGGGTAAGGCACAGATAGTTCTGTACTTGTTAGCCAACCTAATTCATGTAACAATAGAGAGATCTCAAATCTGTTAAAAAAGAGAGTCCTATACAAGACCTGTACAGATTCACATATATTTAGAATTTTCTCAGTTTGGAAAAGAGGAAAAAAAAATGAGGTTTCATGACACCATTGTTCAGGCACTTCTGCAAAGCGTGCCTGTGTTAACCACAGTCTGACCTCATGGGGTGCTGAAAGGTTTATCCTCATGGCCAAGATGAAAGAGCACAGAGGTTCAGGGGGGACCCCAATGACCCAGTCACAGACAGGAGACCCTGTCCCAGCCCCAGGGATGTCCCAGGGCAGCCCCAGCTCCATGTGCCAGGGGACACCCAGCACCAGAAGCCAGCGACCAGGACCAGTCTCAGTCTCCCCTCACACTGGGGGCATCACCCATGGGTACAGGGCTTGCTGTGGAGTGCAGGGAGAAGCATTTCAGGACTGCACAGGACTTACTTTAGGACGTTTAGAGGACACAATGAAGGTGGGGAAGGGGATGGATGGAGGTGGTTTGGAGAGGAACAAGTGTTGGAAAAAAGAGGGAGAGGGGAGAAAAGGATCCAGTCCTGTGCAAGCAGGCACTTGGATGGATGCCTGTGCGGCCATGCCTGCACCTGACTGTCACGAGCCACTGTTGGGTTGCACAATTTGGCAGAAGTTGGGCCCCCTTGCTTTCTAACCAACCTCAGATAATTCTGGGTGGCTAGGGGCAGCTGGGCTTAACTTCTGAGTGATGTTCAATTGGATGTGTTATCGTGACCAGGTTTGTTGTATTCTTGGGAACAGAATTAAGACTCAAAACGGAGTCAAGTGCCAAGTCACTTTATTTGGGCGCCAACAAATACGCAAGAGAAAAGGAGAGAAAGACGAAAAAAAGGAAAGAGAGAGTTACAATAGCCACCACCATGAATCTGCAGTGTCCCATAAGTCCAATGTATCTTCAGTCTGCTGGTTCTGCCTTTTATAGCATTGTCTCCTTGCAGAGTCAATGAGCTGGTTTGCAGGACCACACCTCCCACTCGGCAGTGGGGCGCATGCGCAGTATCGTCACTAGAGGGTGCTCGACGGTTCCAGAGGTTTCCAGGGGTCCAAACCCTGCTCCCATATGTTGTAAGATGACCCTGGAGCCAGGCGCATGTGCAGAGGACTGGGCCTATGTGCTCCAAGACAACATGATATAGATATATATATGTTCCTGTTGGGTAGAACTTCCTCAGTTGCAGTCGTGCTGAAGCCTTGGTAGTCAAGCCATTTTGCCGACAATGTTGAGACAAGTTTCTAGTCCCTTACGCTGACCAGTGCGGTCTGTCCTGGCTTCTTGTTAAACTCCATGTCTAGTGATTTTCCTGAGTGTGGGGCTTTCTGGGCTGTGTGCCTGTTTGTGGGGAGGAGCTGAGTGCAAGTGCCAGGCACTTGCTGGGGGCCCATGTGCCTGTGGTGCCAGCACCTGGAGAGACTGGGGGTGTGTGTGTGTGTGTGGTGTAAGGGTCCTTATGACGGTGTGTGTACGGCAGCTGGAAATCAGAGTGACCGCTGATCTAGGCTGGATGCTGGAGAGACAAGAGGTCTGTGCCATGGCTACTGGACCAACTGTAGTTCCAAGCCAGCTCCTGGAGAGGCCATTGGGTCTGGAGTTTGACTGAGAGACCTGTTTGCATCTGCATGTTTGTGTGTGTATGCATGCACACGTGCTGGAGGCAGTGCAGGAGGCAACTGGAGAGAGCGAGGGTGCAGGCCCAGATGTTAGACAGACCGAGCATCTGAGGCCATGGCTGGAGGATCCACCGTGTGTGTGTGCATGTGTCTCTTCCAGCAGCTGTTGTAGGACTGTGGCCCTGGGAGCTCATCTGTCCCCAGGTGCCAGCAGCTGGGCCGGTTATGGGGCAGATTGGGTGTCTGAGCCCAGCTGCAGGAGGGTTTTGTTTTGTGTAATGTCAATGTATTTCACATTGATGGACCTTAATCCCACTCTGCCAGAGAGGGGAACAGGATGAGGCCATTGCCGCTGTCTGCGTTCACGAGTGCTGCATGTGTCTGTCTGTGCTGATCTAGATGGTTGGCCATTTCTGTATGTATGTATGTTGTACGCGTGTGTTTGTGTGCACGTGCCTTTTGAGAGTACACACTTATCTTTGCTACCTGCTGAATCTACAGGCATGGAGCTGTGGCAGCCTCTTCTCTATCAGGCTACTGGATTTGGCAACCCCCTAACACTGCACACTCCCAGTCTGCACCAACACTGCTCCCAGTCTGACTTATCAGTGATTTGTCTCATACATTCTTTGCTTCAGCAAAATATCTTTTAATCTGTGATGGAAATTAGGAGTCTCTTTTAAGGGATATATTCTTAGATATGTCTTCTGTTTCTGAGAATCTTTTATTACAATTTTTCAGTTACTTCTCAGGAATGAATTCACAATCAATAAAAGCAATAGTTGGGCACAAGCCTTCCCTGCGTAAAGCACATAGCTCCCACTTTATTCTCACTAGATGCTCCATGTAGATGAAAATGAAATATCAGCAAACTTCACAGAAGGAAAGTCAAGATCATATACTCTTACATCCCTCGTATATAGAAGAAAGAGGCTATTAATAATATAAAAATAAATGAAATTGGTCATAAACAGGTTATTAATCCAGAAATCATAACTTATGTAACCATATCGGGTAGCTGTTGTTTTGTGATGTACATGAATTCATCATCTCTTTGCTCTCTTTATTTATGAAAAATAAATGGTAAATTGTCCTGACCATACAGTAGTGAGAATCTCAGAGGCATTCCAGACTACAGGTGCAGTTTGTCCTGACAGTAGTAAAAGCTGTTAATACTGCGGATGGTGTGACTTGGCCAGCTTCTAAAGACCATGTTTGCTTTTTCTTCCACTTGGGGAGAATATTAGTAAGTTCCATCATGTGAATAGAACCTCATTTAGTGCCATTGAGCATCTGCAGACTCTTCTGACTTGCATTTGCAAAATTCAGTGTTATTATGAAAGAAATACCTTTCCTTTAGTAGACGTTAAGTATTTATTTATGTGACCTGAGCCATATTACTCTGCACTATGCTCCTGTAAGATCTTCTAAATGGTGTATGGAAGGAAGGAAGGGTGGAGGCATTTAATCTGGATTGGACACCCTCAAGGAAAATATGCATGATGCAGAATTAGTAGTGGTAGTTATTAAATAACACTTTTCTTTTGAGTGAGACTATGAAATGATCTCCATTTGGTGCTAGATTAAATGAAAAAAAAAAAGTAATTTTTCTTGAAAGAGCAAGGGATAATAACTTGAGCAGCCTATAAATTTTTTAGTTCTACATGTTTGTCCCTTACTTTTAAGCAGGGCTGGTTACATATTAGAAGATCTTGCAAATATCTCCTTAGGCTAGATCCAGTTAAACACTTAGTGCCTTTAAGTTAAACAGGGCAGATGTTATGCCTTTAAACTACTCCTTTTCAGAGTTTATCATCAGACTCAGTCTACTGAGAAATACTCAGTACTGTACCTCATGTATAAAACCTACTGCTTAGAAACTGGATCCTGAAATTAATTCGAGGATTGTTAGTCAGTATTTAGCTGAATTAATTGTTTTTCTGACAGTGGTACAAGGATCTTGCCTTTTTTATATACTGTTATCTAATAGATCATTAAGGAGAGGAATACCTTGGTTCAATGTTCCAGGAGAAACAGGGATTCAAAGCTATATTTCCTAGGAAAGCTCCTTAACTTCCAGCAGAAGGACTATCTGGGGACTGAGAATGTTTTGTCTCTCTCCTGTGTAATTCTTGTGATGCTGAATCCTTGTTCTGTAGACAGAAGACGAAGAAAAAAAAAAGTTTCTGTAGTTTTATATTATGCATTCCCTACCAAAGGGAGCCTTGGATTTTGGTCAGCCAATACTTTTTGTTGTTGTTTCATTCGATAGCAATGTAATGCAAATTGCAGAAGTGCTTGAGGGGCTTGTGTCTAGTAACACTGAAGACAGTCAGTCTACAATTAAACTGTAGTTTTTTCATACTATTTCCAGAGGACAAGACTATCCCGCCTCCTAAAGAATTTGTAGGAAATGAGAGGGAGAAATAGAAATTTAGAACTCTCCATTTCAAGTAGGGAAGTAAATACATGCTTACTACTTTGAGGATCTAATCACTAGGATGTGTAGGGTAGCTAGTAGTGAGATCCTGTGCCTTCCATGCATGGTTGCATCATTCCTGTTACTGACATTAGACACATGAAAATGTTGTCTATAGATCAACCCAAGTGACCTTTGGGTTATTTCTGTAGTGTTTAGAATTCAGTGGTGTTTAGGAAAAAGTCAAGTCCAAAGCTGTAGGTGCATGCACCATAGCCAGACATGCAGAAATCAGGGGAACTCTCAGATCAAGGAGCATCCACAAAAACACCTTTCGATCTAAGCAGCTACTGTACAGTTTCATTTCAGTGGCCATTTTGGACTTTGGTAAGTCATCTAACTAATCTTTTTGTTCCTTTTCTATTAGATTACGTACACGTCAAGTAGACACCTTGTTATAACCACAGGATCATCCTTCCTTTTTTCTTTTCTTTTTTCTTTTTTTTTTTTTTTTTTTTTAGATAATGACCTGGGATTGGATGCATGAATTACAGTTCACCTGCTGGAAAGTTACACTTTAAACCTGAAAGCAAAATGAAGCAAATCCTGGAATTTTAACCTTAGTAATTATGGTTTTCAATAACTCATAAAACTGTGGTAAATATTCTTTTATTACTGTTTGTAGATTGCAGGTTATTGTTAATCCCATATAACAGTTGTTTCCTTTTTACTTCAAAAGATTTATATAGAATTCCTCCTCCATTATTTTAACCAATTAATTTGACATCACAAACTGTAAAATGTTAAAAGTCCAGATCAGTGCTGAAAATTAAATCTGTCATCTTTTGCTGATTTGACAGGCTTCTGAAACTGTGGGTATTCAAAATGATTATTAGGACAAAGCATATAAATTCTTTTTGTGAGAAGATTTATTTTCTTTGGACCTCAGACCCTAGCACTTTTAATTAGAATATGTTACAAGATACAGCTCTGTAGGTTACTAAGCAGGAAAAGAAAAAGTGCTTCTAACTGGCAAATAATAGCTTCTCACAAAGGCAACAGCAGCACAACAGTGCTTATACAGATATCAGTTATTAAGCAGTTACCTTCTCACATTTTATTAATTGCTGATAGAAATCTAATCTTATTTTTTTTATCAAACTAATCCATAATTTGAATAAACGCTGGAAAAGGTATCTAATGTTTTTTACTAACTACATAAATTTTAAATATTAAATCTTTATCAACAGATTAAAATATTGTAAGCTGATGTAGAACATACAATTGGAATGGGTGGAAATCAATATAACATGCAGATAAATTCAGGAAAGAACTGATAATTACCATACATGTTATGCTGATAAAACCTATTAATTAATTGTAAATGGATATGCAATTATTGTAGAAATTGAATGCAATAGGAAAAGAAAAATTCCCTCTATATTTTTACATTCATATAGAGAAATGCAAGAACTCACCACCGATGTCCCTCCCTGTCTGGTAGACCATGTAGCCATGCCTAAATATTTGTAGGGCCAGAGCAACCAACATGGCTTTTGAAAGAAGCTTTGTTTAGAGGAAGACTAAAAAAGTATAAAAAAGGGTCATGTGCACTCCTTGCATAGAGAGTCAAAAAGTCATTCTTAAGAAAAGTGGGTATTAGTCACAAACATTCCCTGTTGGTAAGTACCTCAAGGAAACACAGGAATACTTCGAGCAAGCAAAAACTGTTAAAGAAAGTAAATACATCTGTCAGACTCACAGATTTCCTTGTAATATTGATTGTAAGTGTTGAACAAGTAAATCAACTTGGTAATGCAGTTAATGGCCATTCAGCCTCTAGCAAGTTACTCTGCAGCACGACTGATTTCCCACTTCTTCCCAAAAAAGCTTCCATTTTCACACCTACCACCACCATGTTCTTTCCTGGAAAATGAAGTAATGTGCTTTCAAAGTATCCCCATGCTCCTGACTGAAATCACAAGAGCACCTGAAATATTCTGCTGAAACAACAAATGTTTATTGCATACACTCTTCCTAAACATTTTTCGTGAACATATCCAAACTTTATTCAAGTACCTTAAGACAGAGATTACACCAAAAAAAAGAGAAAAAGAAAATTTCTCAAATACTAGCAAATAACAGACATTTAATTTCTTCTCCTCCAGCGACATATCAGGACATCATGCTGACTAAACCATATATCTAAAGCCTATAGTTCATAGAAAAAATTAAGGAAATGACTGCATTTTCTTTTTACAACAGGTGATTATTCTGACTTTCTTTCCTCACTATAGCATCAGGCAGATAATGCAATACAAATTTATATGCAAAATGAAATGATCCAATCACTTTCCCAATCCAGTTACTGTATCTGCCAGTGTAAATCCAAGGTACATTAGATGACTGAAGTTTCTCTGTGTTTCAACCAGTGAAAATGGATCAGTTACAATAAGTTGGGTGGTTTTTAATTTGGAATGTATTAACATTTTTTATATTGCTGATTTTCTTATGTTTCTCTGTGAAACCTAATGGTATTATGGATAATTTGCCCTGAGAAACATACAGAAACACAGGAATAGCTGCTATACTCAGACCACATGTCCATATTTCCCAATATTCCTTCTGACTATTGTAAGATGTATATTTTCAGCTAGCTTTTGCAGTATATGAGTCAGATTTATTGAACTATAATTTCCAAGAAGCCCCCTGAATACTTTTATAATTAGCATCTCTTTTTATTGACTGCCATTTTTTTCATACTGAAGCCAACTTAATGAAATGAGTACACACCCCACTAATTACAAAATGACTGTTAGTAGTTTGACGATGAATTATTTTAGCTTTTTGTGGCAGAAAACCCCACCCTGGTTTAGTTGCTACTATTAATGCTACTGATTTATTTTAAAATTATACATATTACAATTTGAAACAGACCCTCTACTCACCACATAAAAATATATTCATATATTCCAGGAAGGAAAATTTTTGAATATTTTCAAAAAACACACCAGTACAAAATATATTACACACCTTTCTGTTTTATTCTTTTCTTCCCTGAAGAGTCTTTGTTTTCCTGAGTACTGTTTCTCAATCATCTATTGGCTCTTCAGTGTCTGTTATGAGATTCTGCTAATGTCAACAAATTTTTACTTGGTTTTGATGTCATTATGAAATTGTCCATAAATAGCCTTTTAGATTCATGTATTATGTTTTTCATTTAACTTTTTATAATCTGTGTACTTTTATAGTTCTAGGCAGAAATTCCAGTCTTTATAGGCAGTCATTTTAGTTTTAGGATCCTCATTTACACTTCTTTTTACACATGCTGCCTTTATTTGTGGTCTTGTTAAAGATGTTTTAGATTATTTTTGGAGCCTTTGGTGTCATTAAACATTCTCAGTGTTACATGCAAGCACTTTACTTGTTTTGATGCTCCTTTAAAGCTCTTCCTCATTTTCCCATAGCTCTTTTCTTAGAAGTTAATCAGTAACACAGTGGATATTTTTGTTTGCGTTTCAGTTTTATACAGATAACTAAATTTTGTAAATCATGCTTACTAAATGGTTATAAAGCAGTTTTCAACCAGTTTCAATGTATAGACTTGGGCTTTGTGATAAATTGCTTCTAATTTAGTCATTTAGTCAGCAACTCCAATTAGTATTAGAAATTTTGTACTTTAAGATTGCCAGATGCACTATGACTTGGCTAATACTCAATATTACGTTTCCTGTTTATCATCTTTGGAAATGTACTCCATGCTAGGCTTTAAAATAAATATAATACAAATATAATGCATTCATTATATTTGACTAAGATCTCTAAGCAGCAGCACTGCTTCTTCACTAATAAGTCTGTTCTGTTATTCCTATGCATTTTGTACAATGGCAGTATGGTATTTTGCCTTTTGTGTTACTGCTGTTCATACAGGTTATAGTCAATATACCCTGATTAAAGTTACTTCATTTGCTGAGCCTGTTCTTTGATTATTAAAAGTTAGAAAGGTCAGTCTTTAAATATTTCTTTTCCTTTTTTTTTGCTTGCATTTCCTTCTGGGAAAAGCAGGTTTTATTCTGCCATTCGCAAGGTCATAGGGACATATAATAACTCAGATTGAAAGGTTGGCAGTCCAATCTCCCAGTCAAAGCAGGGTTGGTGTCTGGGCCCTGAGAGCACCCACAGCCCTGTCTGCCCCTGCCCAGCCCCTGGGGCTCCTGCCATCCTGCACATGTCCCAGGACATCATTGCAGCCCCTCGGGACCATCAGTTCCTGCCCCAGTGATGCCACAGCATCACGTAGGCCCAGTCAAGCAGGGCCCACCCATGAACACACATCCTAGCCCATTCTTGGCCCATTTCCACCCCCAGGGAGGTGTCCAGTGCCCAGGGCTGGGGCTGCCCCAGCTCCTGGCTGGAGCAGCGGGACAGGCCCTGGCTGTGGGGACCATGCTGTGCCACCCCCATGGGCAGCCCCCACAAATCCTCCAGCTTTGTGGCACCCTGACCATCAGGTCTGGGGTAAGACCAGGTTGCTCTGGGCTTTATCCAGTCAGGCTGTGAAAACTTCAAAGGCTGGAGACCTCACAGCCTGCTCAGACCACTGGCTGTATTGCCTACCAGTCCTCATGGTGAAAAATGTTTTCCTGTACCCAGTCCCAAGGTCTCCTGTGTCAGCTTGTGCTCGTTGTCCCTCATTCTCCTGCCATGCACCACTGTGAAGAGCTCAGCTCTGTCTTTTTCAACATCTCCTTATAAACTCTAGGGGGTTACTGCTAGGTACCCTCAAAACCTCCCTTTCTCCAGGAAGAACAGGTCTGGTCCCCTCAAAAGCAGGGTGACATATCATACTGATCCATCACTTCACACCACTTTACTTCCAGTTCCCTATAAATTTTTAAAGGTTTAAGCACCGGAAGGTGTACTCTGTTTTCATTTACCTGACTACAGTCCTTCCTAGATAGGCTCAAACTACTTCAAGAATTTCTCCGTTATCTAATAACCTTCATAAACAGTTGGAAATCAGGCAAAGGAAAAGGAAATACAGCAAGACAGCATTAATATCCACTTATAACTTTGTCACATAGATTAAAATCTGAAATGTAAAATTCCCTATTTTGCTAATTTCTGTTCCATTGAGTAATATTACCATAGATGAGTCGAGGGTGTACACCAAAAATGTGAGTCACATACACAGTGCCAATGGTGGTTGGTGAGCTGTTTCTTGTCTAGTGAGTCACACAATGTGCATCTTCCAGTCATGGGCTCAGACATTCAGGCAGTCCAGTAGCTGGACCTGGATCCTCACGCTCCCCAGGTGCCTACTGAACTGCCTCCAGCACATGCTCCCCTAGCAGCTTATATATCTAGGTGCCCAACTCCCAGAGACACCCCCCGAGGCCAAACATCCCACTTGCTGGCTGGTCCAGCTTGCTACTGGCCAGAGTCACACCCTGACAGTACACCATGCTGGCACCATAGGCACATGGGACTCCCACCTCTAGTCCATCCCTGGCACTCAGCCCCTCTATAAACACAGGTACATAGCCCAGAGAGCCCTGGAAAGTCACTAGACATGGAGTTTAATGAGAAGCCAGGAAAGACCACACTGGTCAGGTGCAGGCATGGCCACACAGGCATCCATCCAAGTGCCTGCTTGTACAGGACTGGATCCTTTTCTCCCCTCTCCCTCTTTTTTCCAACACTTGTTCCTCTCCAAACCACCTCCATCCATCCCCTTCCCCACCTTCATTGTGTCCTCTAAACGTCCTAAAGTAAGTCCTGTGCAGTCCTGAAATGCTTCTCCCTGCACTCCACAGCAAGCCCTGTACCCATGGGTGATGCCCCCAGTGTGAGGGGAGACTGAGACTGGTCCTGGTCACTGGCTTCTGGTGCTGGGTGTCCCCTGGCACATGGAGCTGGGGCTGCCCTGGGACATCCCTGGGGCTGGGACAGGGTCTCCTGTCTGTGACTGGGTCATTGGGGTCACCCCCACCATCACACCTCTGGGTTCTTTTGCAGCCATGCGGATGCAAAACAGTACAGCCTGATGAATCCTGTGGGGACCTTGAAGGAACTGGGCAGGGTGATACTGGGATTCCCCCAACGGTGGTGGTCCTCTGTGCTCCCTTGTGTGTGTGGGGCACCTTTAGTCACATTACCTACCAGGGGACATTTCGCTGTAAGTATGGACAGCATTAGATGCATGCACTTCTCAGTACCCAACTGTGTGTGCGATATTAATGTCACAAATATTTGACAGGAAGTATCCCATAAAGGTCAAAAATACTTTCCCGTTATCCCATAGAGCTATGAAAGTCAGACTTTCTGGGCTTAAATTGCCAGTGGTGAATGATGCAACAGTGCTGTAACTCCATTCATTTACATATTTTTACTATAAAATTCTGCATGTTTCTAAGCAGAAATATATTCTCCAGGTCCAGACATGTGCAATGTTAGGCACTAGTGATGCTGTCAGTAAATACATCTTATTTAATTCTGAAAGCCTTTGTTCACATGCTATCTTGGTTTACAAATGAAAATGAGAGAGATTAGTGTTTCTAACTTATTCATTCCTCGCAGCTATGTCAGAAGACCCTGGGAAGACATTTGTGGCTGTTAGCCTTTTACTGTGTGTCCAAAAGATGAATCACAGCCCAGTTCCCATGGCAGGGTTATGTGGTTACCTTCAGCAGTGCTTGCACTGTGTGGCAATGTGCATTGCCAAACTTGTTGAAATTCAATTTTATTTCCAGTAGTACTAAATTCAATGACATTACAAGTTATAGTAGTAAAATGGTGCAACTCTTTAACTCTTTTTTTCTGCAGCCTTACCTCATTAAAAACTAATAGTTCCTTGATTAAATATGCTTAAAAGTGTCTTAATGCCTTGTTGCAGAATTTTAAGAGATACAGCCTACACCAAAGATAAAAGTTTGAGAATAAATAAAGATAAAAGTGTGAGAATCATGGCACTAAAGTCAAATAACCAAAGTTATTTTATTGAGAAATGGTAGGTTGACATGTCTGTAAAATTTATAGGAATGGAATAATCTTGAAAACCTCCTAGGAGTTGGAGAAGGAAATTGCATGTGATATAATGGGAAACATTTGCGATTTTTAAATGCAAGTCAATGTATTCTACATGCTTGCTATCAAGAAAATTTTCAATCTTCTCCTGCCTTTGGGATGACACTTCTGATGACTTTTTAAATGAGAGAAGGCAGCTTACTCTATATTCCGGACATTGAAAATACTTGTATGCTTGTGACAGAAATCTCTGTCTGTTATGAAGTTTTATTGGGAAGTTCATTAGAAAGTTTCCTTATATATAATCTGTTTTACACAATTACAGAAAACAAATTCATTCTGATCAAAGCTCATTTGCAGGTGACTGTGTCACCAATAGGTAAGTATATCTAAAAAAAAAAAATTACGTATTTGTAACAGATTTTTCTCTCTCTGAAGGATTTTGTGGTTTTATTTATTTATTTAATAAACTGTACCTTAGAGTGGAGTGAAATGAGTACATTTTTCTATGGAGTTATCTTGCATGTAGATAAATTTTTTGTGAGCCCATAGAGATATAACCTTTGACTGCCATATTTATGACTTTAAATTGCTCCGAAAATGAGTTATGAATAACAAACTCAGATTTACCTTTGGGTGTTGATTTTTTTTTAAATGTGCATGTTTGCATAATAAATGCATTTTATTTTTTGTCTATATTTCAAAAGTTTTTTTGCTATGAAATAATAAAACACATGTTTCTGCTAACCTTTAAGAGGCTCACAGAATCTGAACATAAATATGCAGATAACATTCCATTTAGATTAGCCAATCATATATCTAACTGTACATAGTTATGGTGACTTTTTCTTGGTGCTTCCAGGTGAAAATGTAGAAAGGAAAAAGAAAGATAAAAGATAAAAGGAGGCGGTTTCCTTGTTCATTTCCATAGGAAGTTGTAATACTGATACCTATCCATGAATTGAGGCAGAATAACGCTTAAAATCATCACTAATCACATTCACTTGCTAATGAATCTCTGGAGACCTTGCATCCAGACATCTACTACACCAGAGGGTGGTTTACAAAGGTAAGATTGACAGGTCCTGTTCATGCAATATACTGTACTGAAGTTGGTTTCTCTTTTTAAACCTTACTTAGGGACAGAGCTAGTGCAACTAAGAATGCTGTCCTGAAAATTGTGTTAATAAGAATAAAACACAAACTCTGACATATTTATCAACCCTTTGTTTGTTTTTTTGTTTGCTTGTTTGAGGACTCCCTCACAGTTTTAACACCATGGAAATAATTAAGATATTACATATTAACATTTTACTGTTCATTTTTTTGCTTCACTCCTCAAAAGCTTCTGAAATTTCATGGCTATTAATTTCATTGGTGTTTCATTCCATAGCAAAACTTAAGTTAAAGACCTAGAAAAAAATTAGGGTAATCTTTTCCATTTAGCAGCAAGGAGGGGAAAAACTACCTTCTGAGCTAATCTCACAGATTTAAACATCTGAAAACAAGCACCTTCCTGTCTTAAAGTTTGAATGCCTACAGATCCAAACCTGACTAATATTTGGAGACAGAATTATGAGAAGAGTTCTCATCATTAACATTTAATAAACACAAAATAAATCATACTATATAAAAATAATATCACAATAAACTGGTGGATGAGGGAGCTTATCCTACCATGTTCAGGTACTAAAAAGGCTATAAATAAAAAGCAATTTATTTTTATGACCTTCTCTATTAATTCACCATTAAATTATTTTACTCTGATAAATCTAAGTCTATGCTAAATTACTAGGTATGGCTTTTTGTTAACATAAAAAAAAAAGATAAAACTCTGTGAAAAGGACATTGGAATAAGACTTTATTTTCTCTCATAAAATAAATTGGAGCCAAGGCTAAAAGCCAGGTCCTGTAACAATTGCTCATGGCAAGCTCTGAGAGTTTCCTTTTAGAGAGAGAGACTCCTTGTATTGTGTAGGGATGAAAATAAAAGTTTCGGAATTTCAGTTGTCACCATCTGAGCAACTCATGAGGATTGCTTCTCATGAACTACTAAGAAATGGAGTGAACTACTAGTGTATGAAAATATTCTGATTCGTGCCCCTCTCCATGGCACAGGCAGGATGGGAAGGGCCTTCCCTGAATGCTTGCCAGATTCTGTGTGGGCTTGCTCTTTGATGGGCAGAGGTTAGACTTTCCTCTCCCCAACTTTTCTTGACATTTGCTGCTTATTTGGCTGGTGTGTCTGATTTTTTCCATTTTGACTCTTTTGAGCACTGCAGAGAAGGGACCAGTTCCGTGTGGGCTAGAGGGTAACAGAAAAACAGGTGTAAAAAATTCTTGGTAATACCACATTTAATTTTTCATTGGATAACTGCACTACCAGTCAACTTCCAGCTGTGAGCGACTTAATATACCTCCCAGGTTTCTGTAATATTCCATTTTTTTCTACTCTTGGGTTACTGAATTACCTCAGTTACTGAAAGAACACCATCTGCAGCTTTTTGGTCCATTTCTTCATGCCAATGCCAAGGCTGTTCAGTTCTGATGTTAAGGCAGGAATGCCAGCTGAGTCACAGCTATGGCATGAGCACGAACTCCTCACGCATCTGCAGTTTGCCTTGGACTTGCCCTCATCCAGGCACTGAGCTTGGATGGAAATCACGGCTCCAACTACAGTCTACAGCTACTTGGCTACTTCCTGCTCTTTCAGAAGTGCGGGTAATACAATAAGATCTGATCTATATTTTACTTTGCCTTTGTATAGGGGATCGGCCATGGTAATTTTTACACAGTAAGGAGGTTTGACTGGCACACTTCAGCACAATATTGCATCCAAAGCAAGAAACGAACAAACAGTAAATTTTATCTCCGTTTGTGGAGGATTTTGGGGGGGTGGGTGGGGTTTGGGTTTTTTTTTTGGTGTGTGTGTATTCTGCTTTTTTAGGGTTTTGTGAGTGTGTGTTCTAGTGCTGCTACAGATCCAATAAGGGTTCTGAGTAAAAATGCTTGAACTCATACTAATTTTATTTCATTTGATAATGGCAGTCTTTTGAAGCTTTCTTTACCTAAAAGTGTCATCTTTCAAACAGAGAATTGAGACACCAGACAGAAGCACTCGTTAATGTTTACTATTCATTTTTCATAGCAAGAAAAAAAGAGCAGAGAGGAGTTTTAACGCTATCATCTGTACAAGAAGATACATTATTGCAAAATGCAACTTGCTGTTATTGCTGGTATTATCATGAACAATGTATCCATTATCACTTTGTAGAGGGCTTCTTATCCTGTTATCTTGCTTTGAGTCTTGTGAAGTGTACTTATTGTGGAAGGCTTGCTTATTACTCAACTTGTAGTATACTCCCGCTTTTTTCAGCCTTTCTTTCATCTGAAGAAAACAACAACAATGATTATTTCAGCTGAGGGGCAGAGAGGTTGAGTTATTATTTATTTATTTTCTCAAGTGCTTTATTATTGCAATGAGTTCAAAGATGAAAAAAGAAATCTGATGCAAGGTAAAAAAAAGGGTGTTTTGAGAGTATCTTATCTCATGCTGACCTTGCTGCAGAGTTTAGTTAGTTATTTGTGTCATGAAAAGGAACAGAAGTTTGTTTTAGCTGTCAGCGCTGCTCTACCTATTTTACCCTGTTGCCCTGCTCTCCAAATGTATTTATTCTCACAGAGAAGCCATTGTCTCTATTTCACAGCTGACCAGCTAAGGAACAACATACTTTGGGACAAACTTAGGCAAGTGAGTAGGTGATAAAGTATTTTATGCCGGCATCCTGATGATCAAGTCCTTTACCATATTGTCATAGAAAGGTTTGGGTTGGAAGGGGCCTTTAAAGGACATCTAGTCCAACCTCCCTGCCATGCCCCATGCCATGGGCAGGAACTAGATCAGGTTGCTCAAAGCCACATCTGACCTGACCTTGAACACTTCCATATTTGCCAACATGTATTGCACAGACTGATAATGAAGTCCTTATCAGTGTATACCCCGTCTCCACACGTACACAACAATCCTATGCTCAAACAGTTACTCACTCCTGTTTACCTTGTTATTAACAGAAAGGGAACAAATGTTTTTGGGAAGGAAGGTACAAGCTGAAGCAAAACAGGGTTCAAGCTTTCATATGTCTTTCTGTCAATAAGCTTCTGCTTCTACAAAGCATGCTTGGTTTATTTTGTTTAGTTAATTACATGAGCTACCAGAGGTGGAGCTCAGATGCTGACCAGCAAACCTATTACATTTGGACATTATACTAATTGCTGAGGTATGCCAGATTTAAGGGTTCAGTGTATCATGTTGCTAGAAAGAAAGCTGGCATCATCATGCTCATTTTACTTGTAAAAATCCAAGCTGGCAAGGAGCTGAAGCAGCACAGTAATGAAAGGCAGTTGCCTAATTAGCTTAGCAACTGAATCTCACTAATTTATTTAAAATTTTAAAAAATAATTAAATGTCCTAAGTTGTGAACCATAAGCATTAAACACTTTCCAATTAGCAATTCATTTAAGGGAAGTGCTTTTATAGGGCTTTGTATATGGCAAAGGTTGTTTTTTTCTGTGAAGAATATTTTAAAATTCTGTCAGTATTCTTTGAGACAAAGTATTCAGAACAACGTTGCTTATATGCAGCAGCGCGGTGGGGGCCAGATTTGTGACTCAGGCCTTCTACATCATTGAAGAATCATGGAGAGGGTCATAGGACAGCAAGGAAGGTCCAAGAGAAACTTCCACTGGCATGCAAATTCTCAATTGTTATTGGAAATGTGTGGCTGTCACTTACCCATCTCATTTACAATATAGGGGCAATGCTCTGATTACGTTCAGCCACAAAAGGATCTAGGCTGCTCTGAACAGCACAGGGGGCTCAGGTCTCTATCAGGAATTGGAAGGCAAAGCATGAGCTTGGTATCGTAGCAGCTCTGCAACTACACCCCCAGGGCACCCTCTGCCCCCAGTGCCTTGAGGTAGGCTGGGGTGCTCTCCCTCTACTAGGCATATCAGTCCACACTACTCATAGAGGACCTCATAGGGGAAATGCCATGTGAGCACATCATTTCCTCTCCTCTGAGGAGTGGGGGCTGTGACCCACACCAGCCAGGCAGGACCACCAGCTGAGGGAATAATCACCTCCCAGCAGTCAGACTAGCTGACTGACTTCTAGTCTGCTCACCAATAGGTATTTTAAGGACATGGGCAATGGAAGAAGCGTGAAAAACTATTCTAATTTACAGTGTGACTGACTCAAAAGTGCAAATAGGGTGACACACCATGTGTGACTTCAATACCAAAGACTACAGGACACAATATTTCCTAAGCTTCTATACTGAAAATAAGTAAAGCCATAGTTGAGACGGAGCTGATGTTATCTCTTGCCAGAGAAAAGTCCAGATTCTCTATTATTTCTCAGGTTCTTGTTCGGTTTTTTTTGTTTGTTCATTTGGGGTTTTTTTGTTTTTTTTTTTCTTTTGGGTCAGAACTTCCCCCTCCCCCTTCTCTTTTCATCAGCCTCTTAAGCTGAAGCTTTGCAACACCCTTCATCCTTCTTGTGGTTGTGACTACTGCAGCACCTGCTCTTTCTTCCCACCTTGGCATGGTTTTATATGTGTGTGCACATACACATGCTAATTTGGTCTATGTTAGTAGCACAGATTGAATAAATCCCACAGGTTATATATTTTTATTTATTTATTATGGAATCAGCTTTTCTTTTTGGTTCCTTTTCTGACAGCTGTCTGGACAGGTTATTTTTGGACATACATAACATCTCAACTTCAGGGCTGCATCTAACTTTGCTTTAGCAGATAGAAAACATGTTTGCCTAAAGACACCCAAAGGGACAATAGAAAAGACAGTATTTCTTTGCCTTTCTGTGCTTGCAATGATGAGAACTCACAGCTCTCTGAAAATACATTGTAAGGTTTGTTGTTCTAACTTAAAAACTTTGTTATGAAGTTAGAAATATTGGTTTCTAAATTACTATTTGGGAATTAAGTGACCTGCACTTCAGAAGATGAGATGCTAATAAGAACACAGGAGGACAGTATGGTAAAGTTTTTAGCAGCCTTTATATTGTCGGAAGAATGTTACACAAGTCAGAAGAAGTAGTGTTATTCTGTTTCTATGACTCCCTTTCCTCCTTTCTTCTTGGTTCTGCACTTCTCCCTGAACAAAGATCTCTGTGCACGATTTCTCCTTCCCATCAGCTCTTTGACTAGTTAGACTAGTTAGTAAGCCCACTGCCCATTACCTTGTGTCTGCAGAAGTGCAGTTATACAGAATGCAGGTTGTGCAATGTCTGATCTTTCAACTTATCTTATTATCCAGCTACACAGTGGAGTCTGAGGAAGAACACATGCTCTCCAGCAAAGGTCCCTTGTGTGCAAAGGATACTCCTCATATCCTCCTTCTTACTCATTTTAATTGATTGTTGGGTGGCTTGGAAAACTAACTTCCTCTTCTTGTTGTAACACATGCATTTCAGACCACCCAAGGCAGGTGCACAGTAACAAAACCAGTGTTTGTACTGTGACATGTACAAATTGCAGACAAAACCTCTTCCTTAGGTATTCTTGCAAACAAACAATATAACCACAAAAACACATGGCATAAACACCAGTGAGATAACTATCAATCTCACAAACACATGTGAATTAAAATAAGAAGGTACTCATCAACAATTTATGTAAATCTTACAATATCCCTACAGTTTATGACATTTCACTACCTTAAAAAAAGAAGCATTGGGTACTTAGTTAATAAAAAAATATTAGTATAAATTTGGTTTATTTTAATTTTTTTCCCTTCTCAATTTATAAGAATTTGCGCTCCCAGGAAATTAAATGCCTGTTTTCCTGTCCCCCACATCAAGAGAGTACCAAACTTTGCTTCCCCTTAATTGGCTGAAGAGTGATGTATACAAAATAATCAAACTTTCCTTGAATTAACAGGTTTCTCAGTTTGCTTTCTGCATGAGTGAATGAGTCTTTAATGATTCCATTCAGCAACTGAGTGGAACACTTTACATTGCTTCATGTCTTCCCAAAACAATTTTTTCTGTGGGGAAAGTAATGAATCCCTTTCAGGTCAGCTTCACAGAGATAATTTTTTTTCTTTAATTTTGTGTGGGTTTGGTTTATTTGTGGTTTTGATTATGAGAACTTTAAGGACTGGGAGGTGTGGGGGAACATTTCTTTTCAACCTGAAATAGAGGGGTTCTGCAAGAATTCCAATAGTTCCACTGTTCAGAGTTAAATCAGTAGGTCAGAAATTTTGAGCCTTTTAATATTTTGAGACAATGAAAATTTAACAATGGACTGAGATACAAAATTACACCCCCAGTCAAGTATTAGAACTTTGTGAAATGAAGTATACCATTCCTAACAACCCCATCTCAACCTCCAAGACGCATACGGACGTCAAGTCTCCAGCATCATGTAATTCATTCTTGAAGATCCATTTCTGTTACTCCTGTGATTTGCTAGTGTAGATGGAGCTGGAAATGGTTAAGGTTCCCCAGGAGGATCTTAAGTAAAAACTGGCCTGCAGTATTAATCCGAGTGTAGATTTTTTAGCAGTAAAGTTTCATTCTCGGATTCAGACTGTCTTGCGAGTGTTTCAGTTGAAAACAGTGACTTTTCTGAGAGAGGTGTGTGTAGAATCAGGGAAAGCAACATAAACTGCACACTGCAAATCACTGTTTCTGTGGAAGGTTGCTGTTGCTTATCAGCACTATGAATTAAAAGTCTAATGCATTTTTGTGCTCATCATAAACTGGTCTGTCACATTAAATACAGTAATATTTTTGCTTGGTTTTTTTTAATTATTATTTTTTAATCCTTCATTGTTAAGGTGGCTGTGTGTCATCAAGAGAAAGGAAAATAGAATCTGAGCTCCTCTATACTGATTAAACCAGATGGATGCTTATCCTAGAACAGATATGATCAAGTGTTAGTCATTGGGGAAGCTACAACTGCCTGGAGTCTATTTCTTGGAGTCAGTCCACATGCATTTTGTTGGGTACACCAAAAATCAACAGGACAGAGATGGAATAGAAAAAAAAAAGCCACTAATTGCAAAAATAAATATTTTGTTATGCTATTTCAACTAATTATATACCTGGAATGCACGACCTCAGGAGATCTACATGCTGTCTCTGGATCTGACTTCATTTCATGATCTTGTGCTGAGACATCATAGCCTCAGATATGTGGGTCTCAGTCCTCTAACATACAGCAGGATCTTCAAAGAGTGATTCAATGCTCTTGCAGACTTGTCAGGGAGCATCTACAGCCAGCCAGTGAGAAAGAGTAGGTAAAGAAACTGTCTAAGGTGGTCTCTGATGCCTTGACAGTTGATTAAGGGCTGTTCATTCGGAATCTCTTAGCTGGGTTTCAGAATAGGCATAGGAAACTTAAAGAGAAAAAAATCTTGCTTTTGAGCACTTGAAAAAAACAGAAGAACTGCCATTAGTTAAGCGTGATGGCGACTCCGTTGGTCAGAGAGAATTCAAAGCCTCACTTACAATATTACTCTCCAATTATGGGTGAGACTGTGACAAGCTGCCTTTTCCCTGCCAAAGGCACTTTTGCAAGTTCTACAAGATTTATGGGGCAAAAAATAACAATAAGAAAAACCAAGTTGACTGTATCCCAGTGGCCTGAGGACTCCCTGAATTCTGGTCTCTTGGAAATCCTTACATATATTGCATTTAAGAAAAATATACCTCCACTACCCTGGACACAGGGACAAGAAGTTACTCTTGAAACCATCCAGTGAAACTATTAGTTGTGCTGTCTCTTCTGGTTGGTACACACCTGAATGAAATCACCATGACTGTCAAGGCCTGGACAACTGTGCTTTAGAATGAACTCAGCCCCTTTTCAGTGGTATTCACGTAAGTGGAGACATAATCAGTGCTTGTATAGGTCTCCCAACCTATCTTTGAATTTTGATGTTCACAAATAGACTAAGTGATTAAATGGTCATATGCAACAGTGTTTGGGAGCCAGTGTGCAGGAAATTTGGGGTCCAAAATTGGAGTCTTCTTTTACTTAGAATGTTACCAGGGTTTGAGAGTATACTGTCTGAATTTGTCTCAATTTAAGCAGATTTTGGACCGTCTAATTTTTATCCTTTGTTTGTTCCAACTCCAGTATGGAAAATTCTGTAGCCATGTCTATTGGTTGTTTATAATGTTGATTACTGAATGCTGTATTAACCTTAGCTTGAGCTTCTGGGTTTTATTATAATACAAATAGTAAAAAAATCATAACTGGCATATTTGAACTGCATAGTATTTCCTGCCTTCTGTCCTGGGCCTGGAAGTATTAACAATGTTCACAGGAGAAAATGGCTACAACTACAATGGCTTCAACTCAGAAAGGCACTCCTAATTTCTGTTGGTTAAACTGAATGACTGGGCTGGACTTGGGACTTAATCTATCTCACAGAGGTAAATGCTAACACATCATTCACATAAAGCAACTGTCCATGGGTCAGAGAGGTAGGGATGAATCTGAGAGCTTTTATGCATATGGGTAGCCCCACCACAGGCCTTCCTCTGAAGCACCTTTTTCTCACATTCTTGCCTTGAATTTTATACCTTAAACTTTACAGGTACTGATAATATGCCCTTGCAAATATAAGTTGTTTCAAATGAGCAGAATTGGAGTTTCTCACTACATGACTAATTAGCATAAGCAATCTCTTGTCTCATAGCAACCTAGATCTGATGATGAACACCTGCCAGCCCAGATGGTTTGGGGAGGAATTTTCTAGTTTAATAGAATAAAGTACTGTTGCTGAGCTGCCTCAAACTATTATTTAACAGGAATTTTGCAAGAAGTCTGAAAAGTGATCATTGTGAAATCTTAACAAATAAGCATCTCCAAAATTGTCATGTTCAACTGTCATCACTTGTCAAGGCATGGCTTTTAAATAATGCATGGCTGTTACATCTTATTCTGTCTGTGTGTGCTAACAATAGTATTGAATAGATATAAACTTAGGAATATTGCAAAACCTATAGGACCTGTAAAGTTATGAAACCTGTTCTCTCATCAGATTACTTTCTTGTATTAATTGCAATCTATAGTTCTAAAAAAGTTGTATGAACAAACTTAATGAGTTCTAGTAGAAGATTATAAAATTTCTGATAAATGTTCAAATATGTTAACTCTTAAATATTTATTGAATTGAGCCTTGTAACTTATGGTAATTTTTCAGTACAGGTATGTGGAGAACTCCGAAATATATGTGTGCTAGACATATTGTTGCAGCAACCTCATAACTTACTGCTGAAATTCTGATCTCACTGATGTCAGAAATACCAAGATTTCAGCTACCAAACATGGGGTACCTTACAAATATCAACAATTTTTTGTTATCTACAAATTTTTAGGGAAGGTGAACTTTTCTTAAGCCCTTTCCTTAATCCTATTTCTTAAACTTTGAAGAGATTAAGGACTCCCTCTGAAGAGAGCAACATTATTAGTTTCGGGGAAAACTCTGTATCACGGTCCTTTCTGCATTTTAAAATCTAACACCAAATTTGACTGAAATTAATAGATTGTTTTTTCCATGGCTACATACTTTGCCTCATTTTTAATATTATACCTAGAAAACCAAATATTTAATAATATAGAAAGAAAGAAATTTCCTCTTGGAAATTTTGTGTAATCTCTATTTTGTCTTAGGTTTCTTTATATGAAATGAAGTAATCAATATTGGTGCTTAATTTTAGAGATGGTAAGGCAGACTGATGATAAAAATGCTTAGGGTTAAAAAAACTTTTTAATGATTGTCCCACTTGCCCTTGTATCCCCCCTTCTTTTTATAAAACCATTCAATATGAAATATGAAGAGCTTATTTAAAAAGACTAGTTTACTCTGAAGCTCCAGAAACAACTTTGGCAGGCACTATGTATGCTAATATATTCCCAAACTGGAATTTAGCAGTTCTAGTCATCCACGAGTCAGGAAAAAAAATCAGTTTCAGTTTGTGATTCAAGTATTGACTTAGCAGCATTAACAATAAAGCCGTGGGTTTTTCTCAGTCGTCTAAACAGAGATCCTTGAGAAGATATGTAAGGTGCATGAAGGCTTATGCATCAATTTACATTCCCTCCCCTGATGGAATCAACACTTTAAATTATATGTAAGATTTTAAGTGAGGGTATTTCACCATTCACTCACCATTCATTGCAGATCTAGTGTACAATTTAATCTCCTAACACATTCCAAGTGTGTACTTGCTAACAGTCTTCAACTGAGAAAGAAAAATAGACCATATCATTGGCCACTTAGGACTGGAAGAACAGTATCTTCATAACATCAGAGAGAAATCTATATTCTCCCAAAACACCAGCAAACCACAAGGCAAAAGAAAGAGCTACGCTGACAAAAAGGTACAGAGAAAGCTGGGATGTGTCAGACTGCAAGAACAGCTCAAAGCATTTTTATCAGAACAAAAAATACATATTTTGGTTAAACTGCAGAAAAACTAACAAACTACCACAACTTACATTGCAGGGTTTTGCTTAGGAATATTTAAATTTTTTTGTTGTTGTTCTTACTTTTCTTTACAGGGGAGAGAAGGAACAGAACTGTACTATTTTAAAGGATTATCTTTTCTTCTCTTAATTTGTTTTTATAAAAATAGCAGGTGTGATCCTATGATCCAGAAATGATAAGTATGGAATTCAAGCCTCTGGGATACAACATCTGAGGATCATTAATGAATAAATCAAGGACCCTGATTGTTCTGTAGCACACATCCTGGTTCTTTCTTAAAATAAGTATGATAAATTTAGAGAGTACTACATGTAACTGCTTATTAATAACATTTAGCACAAACTTACAATAGGGGGCAAATTACAAAAGTGCCACTAAGCCAACCCCCCCAGACTGGTTATTTAAAAAAAGAAATAAAAATTAAAAATGTGTTGAGGCTTCAAGACTAACGGTTAGATTGAAAGATAAATACTTGCAAAAGTTCTGAACAGGAGTTGACAGGGAGGTCTTCTATTTCCCAATTTCATGTTGGATGTCTTGCTGCATACTACTTATCTCATTCTTAGACTATTTGATGACAAAGATTTCTCAGGTTTCATTTTAAATTGTGGCCTTAAGCACACAGGACAAAACAGATGATGTCATAAAAATCAAGCCTGACAAACACTTCAGAAGGGATGTGATGAAAATAGCATAATTGTCATTCAAGTATTTCTTCAAACCAAAGTACTTGGAAATGGCAGAAGCCCTCAGATGTGTGTGGGAGGTGTATACACTTATGCATACATACATACATGTGTGTACATATTTAACACACAATAAAGGGAGATTAAGATTAAGGTGAGAATATTCAGAAAAGGATGAGCTAGTTTATTTTGGATGGCAGAGGGCATCGTTTAGACAGATGATGTAACTGATTGCTGAGATTTCTGAGCAGACCTCCATACTTGGTCTATTTTCAAGTTCTGTATCAGGTTAAAAATTGAGTTAGAATATGAATTTTCTCCTGAGGTGAATGGGTTGGCATAATATCTGGCAAGAAATCCATTATACTAGTGTATGGGAATTCTTGTAAAAATGACAAAACAAATATAGAGACACATACGTATTTCAAAACCGTTGTGTGTATATGAGTTAGGACTGCCAACATCACCACCTTTCCAGTTCAGTGCAGTAGAGCTTAGAAATATCTTTCTCCAGTATAGTATGGAAAGGCCAGTGTGTTCCTCAGTAGCAACATATGAACCAGGAACAATTCTTTTAGAAATTTAGAATGTCATGGATGCATTTGGATAAATCAGAAGTTTCTTCTTCTACTGTAATCTTTAAATTATGTTTTTCCCTTCTTCTTGTTTCTTTATCACATGTGAACATTTTTTTTGAGTGCTATTCATCTCAGCAGTTGCTCAGTGCTTTCTGCCTGCTCCCTGTTCCAAGAACCGACAGTTGCCTCTGCTGATCATGAGCTCTGCTTACAACTCCTCTTCAGAAATTGTTTACTGCAGTACCATGATATTTTCAAATATGTACTCAGAAAAAGGGAGAAGACAAAGCAAAATAAAAGACACCTGAGTGTTTTCAGAGCTACATTTAATTTCTACATTCCTGTCTGGTCTGCTTGGGACTTGTTAATATTATAGAGGCAGCAAGGCGATTTGAAGTAAGAGATGAATTGCACTCTGTCAAGCTGCGTGAGACATAAGGGTATGCATCTAGTGTCCTTGTGGGGAAATTATGAACCATTGATTTGAATTCTTCAGCTAATGGTCAAACCCCCAGAAAAGCATGATTTGTAACAACAGTAAAAATTCACAAGGGTCAGTCTAAAAAACACTGAAGCCGTTTTATTCCATATCCAGTTCCTTGCTATTTTCATAATAGTAATTTTCCTGTAAACAGGGAATGTCAGTTCTAAAAGATTATATCAGAAATTGCATTTAATGCTTCCTGTGTCATATGTTCCATCTTTCAATTAATCAGCAATACAATCAACATGCAAAATAAGGGCTATCTAGGATTCATTCAGTGTACTCTATATTCCGTCTTTCACATGGAATCATAGAATCAAATTCTGAGTGAACACTGTCAAAGCAAAACACAATCTACCTAGGACCTTTCAAAAAGAAGTTGAAACCACCTAATACAATTTATTTCAAATTATTTTAAATTATCATGATCAATGGGGCAGAGTCTGGCCTGTCACTAGTGGTGTTCCCGAGGGGTCTGTGCTGGGTCCAGTCCTGTTCAACATAACCATCAATGACCTCAATGATGTGGTAGAGTGTAACCTCAGCAAGTGGCTGATATACCAGAAGGCTGTGCTGCCATCCAGCCAGACCTGGACAGGCTGGAGAGCTGGGCTGAGGGGAACCTCATGCAATTCAACACGAGCAAGTGCAGGGTCCTGCTCCTGGGGAGGAACAACCCCATGCACCAGTACAGGTTGGGGGCTGAACTACTGGAAAGCGACTCTGTTGAGAAGGACCTGGGAGTGCTGGTGGACAACAAGCTGACCATAAGCCAGCAGTATGCCCTTGTGGCCAAGAAGACCAACGATATGCTGGGCTGCATCAAAAGGAGTGTGGCAGCAGGTGGAGGGAGGTTATGCTCCCCCTCTGCTCTGCCCTAGTGAGACCACATTTGGAGTACTGTGTCCAGTTTTGGTCCCCCCAGTTTAAGAAGGACAGGGAACTCCTTGAGCAAGTCCAGGGGAGAGCTACCAAGATGATCAGGGGACTGGAGCATCTCCCATATGAGGAAAGGCTGAGAGACTTGGATTCATTCAGCCTGGAGAAGAGAAGACTGCAGGGGGATTTCATCAATACCTATAAATATCTAAAGGGTGGGTGTCAGGATGATGGGACTAGGCTCTTTTCATTAGTGCCCAATGACAGGACAAGGGGCAATGGGCTCAAGTTGGAACACAGGAAATTCCACCTCAATATGAGAAAAAACTTTTTTCCTGTGAGGGTGACAGCAGTGGAACAGGCTGCCCAGGGAGGTTGTGGAGCCTCCTTCCCTGGAGACATTCAAAACCTGCCTGGATTCTTTCCTCTGCTCCCTGCTCTAGGTGTGCCTGCTCAAGCAGGGGGTTGGAGAAGATGACCTCCGGATGTCCCTTCCAACCCCCACCATTCTGTGATTCTGTGATTTGAAAAACTTTTGTTAGAACAGAAGGAAAAAATCTGAAAAAGTACACCTGTAAAGAAATTCGATGTTCAGTAGTAGAGCACAAGTATTATGCCATACCTATGCAACCACATTATTAAGTCCAAAAACCTGTGAAACTGTGGTCTGTTTATTCTACAGCTTCAGAATGATTTACCAGGGCCATTTGCAGGAACGATTTCTTTCTTTTCAAGTTTATTTAAAGTTTTTACTGTGCAATGCAAGCTGAAAGGTATGGCCACAACATGCAAGATAATTACTTCTTTCTAGCTTGGTATCCTTTCCCACTGTGGGATCAAGTTCTCTCCAGGATCAACACCAGTTCTTAATATTAAAAAGGCTGTGGTGAACAATACAAAATCTCGTAGGAACATTCTTTGGAATTATGAATTAATCCATTTGACCAAGTTCCAGTTCTTTTTTTTAAAATTGGAGAAAGGCAATTTGCTGGCATGGGTGCTATTGAAAGCAGTGTTAAATAACCTTTAATATTTTTGCTGAAGGGGTTTGATCTCTCATCCTATCAGGGTACAGAAATAATTCATAGAATCATAGAATATCAGGTGGGAAGTGACCTCAAGGATCATCTGGTCCAACCTTTCTTGGCAAAAGCATGGTCTAGACAAGATGGCCCAGCACACTGTCCAGCCGAATCTTAAAAGTGTCCAATGTTGGGGAATCCACCACTTCCCTGGGGAAATTATTCCAATGGCTGATTGTTGTCATTGTGAAAAAGTCTTTGCAGTTTAGATGGTCTCATTGCAATATGAATATTATAATAGTGTAACAATTTAGAATCTTCTTAAATGATCCATTGAGTGTAAAACATCATTATTGGACAGATACAAACATAGCAATAAAAAGATAAAACACCATTAATTCATTCAGTGAAATGTGTTAGTTAAATTATCCATTCTGCTATGAAGATATGAAGTCTGCTTTCTGAAGCTTTCTTAATATGTGAATGGAGTAATAACTTAACTGAGGAACATAAAATGAAAGTTATGGATATGTTGTCTGACTTTGTAAATGAGGGCAACAAATAAAAAACAAAATAAAAATCCTAGAAATTCAAATTCATTAGTTGTTCCAATTATTGTTTGTTTAAACCCTTCCTGTGCTTTGCCTAATGTTCCAGTTGCTTTTGAGAGCCAGCATAAAAGTTACCTTTCAAAAGAATCAAATTAAAATATACATTACAAGCACTGTCTCTGTAACTTGATTGAATGTAGATGGCAGCAAGAGATGTCAGAAAACTGTCACAGGAAGGTTACAGGGAAAGGGTCTGAAAATCAGGAATGCTGATTGGGTGAAATTTAAAGGCATTGAAATTGTAATTTGAAGGACAAAATCTACATTCCATCTCATATGCATATCTATGCTCTGAGCTTCTTTGTTCTGCAACCAAATAAAAATGCCATGAAAGTACAGGCTTGGCAGGTCTTCCAGTGCTCCCATTACTGGTGGAACTGGAAATATAAAGTTATTTAAGCTTTTATTTCTTGTAGGATTTTTCAAGGAGGAAAAAGTCTGACAGCTGTTGAAATCTTTCAGATGACTATTCTGCCGCCTCAGTGAAATGAAGGGTAAAATCTTCTTCCTCTCCTTCCTCTTTGTAATTTCTGAATATGAAGGTGGCACTGAATGTCTGCCTGCTGTGAGATCTAGATTTCTAAATAGTCCTCCTGGATTAATATTTGTATATTTTTTGGAAATATGCAAGCTGAGATCTAGATTCAGTGCATAAAGTCATGTCAAGGCTCCTCAAAAGTAGTGGACCAAAATGCCTTGGCTATTTATACATGAGTTTTGGATTCAGTCAGTATTCACTGTAGAGACACAACTGTAATTTTTCCTCTTCATTTTTACTGATTACAGATGGATCTGTACTGCAGTCTCAGGACATCTGTCTAAGCTTGTAACTTCAAGCCTAATGATATCTGTTGGCTTAGAGACTCTGCAATGATTTATTCTGGTCCTGCTTCAGTTCCACGGCTGAACAGTCTGGATCTGAGAAATCTTAAAAGGTAGCAGAATGCACAGTCTTTGCAGTGGAAGATATCCAAACTGAGTGCAGGCTGTAGAGAACAATTAATCATATTTGTTCTAGGCCAGAGCTCCTGGGCATAGTCAAGCTACATATATTAATTACTAGAAATAATCTTTGAAAAATTTACATTAAACATCCATTGGCAGCAGTGAATGATTGCACCCTTCATGCTGTTGAATAAAATTTCCACTGTAAGCATAAAAAGTGCCCAAAACATTCATGAGAAGTCCAGAAATCCTGCAACCAAGGAAGACAAAATGCAATATCACTTAGATTTTTAGTAATAGATATATGGGAGGAAAGAAGCCTGTTTCCAATCACAAGACCACCTTTCAGACCTCGCTTATATACAATAAATAGTCTAAACATGCCCTTATTGATTTGATCTCCTGTCACCATTCAACTGTTCAATAAAATATACTTTCTTCTACCCTGTACGATGTTTACAGTATACGTAACAAGTGTGTGTGCAACTATTCTACAGGAAGGGAAATAAGTATTAAAAACCAAAGCTGAATTCCAGACTCTTCCTACTCAGTCAGTGAATGAATCAGGATGCAGAAGTTATCTGCACAGAACCTACAATAAACAAACGTTATCAAAAACTTCCATTCTCTGCTCATCATTGATATGAAAGAAACCTTCTTAAATGAGTTGCAAAACTTACATAAAGAGTCCTGGACCTTGATTGGACTGAAGTTAACATTGCTACCTCATTCACTCCTACATAATCACAGGAGAAACTGTATTCCCTTATTTGGTTCTTCTCATAGGATTGCTTCCTACTTCTCCATTTTGTAAATAAAATAAATATACTTAAAGATTTTCAATTCTACCCTAACTTGTCCATTATTTTTGTCAAAATGTGACAAAACCACTTTCTAACTACTCCAAAATTACAATACTCGACTGCTTCTATGTACAATATTTACCAACAATGACTTTTCTGAATTATTCAGAGGTATATCTCATAAATGTTTCTTAGGTGAGGAGCTCCGAACTTTGTTCATAAAGTGCTGGGGACCATCACTACTAAAACATTAAAAGATGAAGCAACAACAGCATCAATGGTGCCAATAGCAAGACCTGCTGAGCCCTGAAGTACGTTTGTCTTGAGCTGCAGTAATGAAGGTATTCCAGAGCTGCATTTATAAAACAACTGTAAAGCTAGCACAGCTTCTAAATTTGGAGACAGGGCATATTGGGGACATTTGGGCATTGGGAGTGATGATTTCAAATGGAAGGTATAATCTGCAAGCTGTAAATAAATATATGTGGCATAATTAATCGAATTAACACTCTAGTAATTCATTGTCACTGAGCTCAAATCATTCCCTGGATACCTATACTTAGGGAAAAATAAGCAGCAAAAATGAAGAGAATACCAAAATCTGGAGACAAAGTGACAGGACAGGGCACACTAAAAAATGCTTAACTGTTGTGTTGTGTATTGTTACACAAAAAATTTTATACACTAGAAAACATCTCAGCAAAAATACAGTTGGTCTGGAGATGTAAGATCATTTTGCTTTTAGTCCAACATATTATCATGAGCAATTGGTATCCAGCAGAACCAGCACTCAGGAAGCAATCAAGCTAGAAGGAACCAGATAGAAAATAATATGAAAAAAATCAAGTCACTAGCTGAAGCAATGGACAAGTGCATTGCAGTAAGGTCGTTTGCTATCACTACAATGAGGACAGAGAAGTGGAAAATGTATCTGAAGATCCTTGAAGAACTTTAGATTCATAGAACATCAGTACAAGAAACTATGCTAATAAATATCTCATCTGGTACATCTGTTCATTGGGGGCTGCACACTAGTAACTGCTGAAGGCCGCAACAATTGTTTTCTCAGCTATAATGACAATTTCAATTATTGAAGAGATGCAGCCTGGATATCATGTGGAAGGAGGGAAAACGGCTATATTTTAGAGGCACTTATAAAATGTCAATCTGTTTGGATTGAAACTAGTCACTGTTCCAACATGTCTGTAAACGTTGATCTTACTAAAGAAATGATTTAATACAAAAACAAAGAACAAAATATGGAGGGCTCTTCTCCTTTTACTGACCTTCCAGTATATGAAGCAGGACTGTAATATATGATAACACATGCTAAGAATACAGTCAGGAAAAAGTTTTGCAAATGTCTGGAAGAAGAGAGAGAAAACAGCAATACCTCAACATATTGTGTTCCTGTGTGAAGAAGATTAATCTTCTTTTGGAGCAGGTATGGGATGCAACTAGCATTTCTGGAGGGAGGAAGCTGTTGGGAGCACCATGGGCCAGCTGCTCCTTAGGGGACAGAATCTGCACATGACCCCCAGGCCAGAGGACTAGTACACAAAGTACCCAAGCAAGGCAACAGGACAGACCTGGAGACTGTGGTCAGGTCCAACCAAGAGTCTTAATCAAAAGACAATTCCATGGTGATGAGGCAGGTCCAAGGCCAAGCCATGGTCAGGATTCAGATGAGATACTACAATTTCCAGATAGATATATTGTGATAAGACAGGGCTAAGAAATCAGTCTACAGGTCAACAGGACCCACAGCCAGGCTATAGCTGAGCTAGAGACTACCACTTTTCTGGTATAGCTCAGGCAGGGACTGAATGCCCCAGGCTGAGCTTAAATAAAGTTCCTGGGATGACTGGTATGGGTTGAGGCTCCAGGTGAGGTTGGTCAGGGCCCTGAAAGAAATACTGGTGAAAGAGAAAGTCCAGGTTAGTAAGTTCTTTTGTGGTGGAGATATATTTAGAGAGTGGTTTTTGGTAGGAGAAGTGGAGTTGGACAAAGTACTGGAATAGAACAGCAGAAAACCTAGGTGAGAATCTTTTTATTTTTTTTTTTTTCTTCAATAGAACAGATCTAAGGTATTCAGAAGATGATTAGAACATCAGTAGAGAGATGTCAAACTTATCTGGTCTTTCCTTTGGAGTGAAAAAGTTTGGTTGTTCTACTAGCTGGGAAAGAAGTTAAGCAAAAGAAATGTAGAAGTGGAACATGTACACTGTCTGAGAACATATTTTTGTAAACCAAAGAGCAAAAGCTTTTTTCCTCACCGTTTCTATGTGATAGGTGGTACAATGGTAAGTGACTCCCTCAGAAGTCAGTTTACCTATTAGCTTAGTCAAACATACTGTTCACATTTAAAAAAGAAATGCTGATAGGAAAGGGACAAAACTGAAATGAAATTATTTGCTAGGTGCAAAGCCAACAATTTTATGGAATTGGCCAAAGTAAATTAAGTCTTCAACACTGGTGACGGTCTCTGGGATGCCCAGAGCCCTGGGCTAGAGAACCATGACTGTGGGAATGATAAACTCCCAATCAATGCTGACCCTGGGTGGGACTTCCTGCTCCAGCTGGTTCCCTATAATCAGGTCAGTGGGGCCTGATGAGATTCATCCAAGGGTCCGTAAAAAGCTGGCTGATGTCGTAGTGAGACCTCTCTCTATGATTTTTTCAGTGCTGTTGGGAATCTGGAGAGGTCCCACTTGACTAGAAGCTGGCAAACATTGTCCAAATCTTCAAAAAGGGCAACAGGGATAATCCTGGTAACTACAGGCCCATCAGTCTCACTTCTGTGCCTGGTAAAATTACAGAGAAGATTATTCTAGGAGTTGTTGAAAAACACCTGAAAGACAATGCAGTCATTGGTCCCAGCCAGCAGGGTTCACAAGGGGAAAGTCCTGCTTAACAAACTTAATTTCTTCCTATGACAAGATTACCCACCAACTTGACCAAGGGAAGCCAGTTGATGTAATCATTCTGGATTTCAGTAAAGCTTTTGATACTGTCTCTCACAATATCCTCCTGGACAAAAAGTCCAGCATACAGCTGATAAACACATAGTGCAGTGGGTGAGCAATTGTCTGACGGGTCAGGCTCAGAGGATCATATTAATGGGGTTACATCAGGCTGGTGGCCTGTCACTAGTGCGGTTCTGCAGGGATCCATCTTAGGGCCAGTACTCTTTAATGTTTTCATAAATGACTTGGATGCAGGACTAGAAGGAATACTAATTAAGGTTGCTGATGACACAAAATTGGGAGGAGCTGTTGACACTCTCAAGGGCAGAAAGGCCCTGCAGAGATATCGTGACAAATTAGAGAGCTGGGCAGTCACCAACCATATGAAGTTTAACAAGGGCAAGTGCCAGATTTTGCACATGGGGCACGGCAACCCTGGATGTACATACAGACTGGGGAAAGGGAGGCTGGCATGCAGCCCTGCAGAGAGGGATCTGGGGTTTCTGGTCAATGGCAAGTTGAACATGAGCCAACAGGGTGCCCTCACAGCCAAGAGCGCCAACCGTGCCCTGGGGTGCATCAAGCACTGCATTGCAGCTGTTTGAGGGAGGTGATTGTCCTGCTCTACTCTGCAGTCGTGGGGCCTCACCTTGAGTACTGTGTGCACTTTTGGGTGAAACAGTATGTTAAGGGTATAAAACTACTAGAGAGTGTCCAGAAGAGGGCCAGGAAGTTGGTGAAGGATTTAAAAGGGAAGCCATATAAGGAGTAGATGAAGTCACTTGGTTTATTCAGACTGGAGAAGTCTGAGGGGAGACCTCAAAGCAGTCTACAGCTTCCTCACAAGGGGAAGAGAAGGGACAGGCACTGATCTCTTCTCTGTGGTGACCAATGATAGGACCCAAGGGAATGGCAGGAAGATGTCCCAGGGGAGGTTTAGGTTGGATATTAGGAAAAGGTTCTTCACCCAGAGGGTGGTGAAGCACTGGAACAGGCTCACCTGTTAGGTAGTCATGGCACCAAGCCTGACAATATTAATTTTGGGGTTGTCCTATGCAAGGACAGGAGCTGGTCTTAGTGATCCTTGTGGTTGCCTTTCAGCTCAGGACATTCTTAGAAAGAAAAACTTTTTTTGCATGGGGTACAGCTGCAGACTCTCAGGCCTTTAGGCAACTAGATAATTCTTTGTACTTTTGCCAAAGGTTTGATGAGTCGATGGGACTGACCATCTAGGAAGTGTTCCTTTAAAGGGCAGTAAATCCAGAATTCCTGCTGGTGTTTTGATCTGGTTTGCGCTGTCCATATTCTTCTTCTTTGCAAACCTTTCTTCTGTAGAACAAGTTATTATAAGTTTTTCTCAAAACTAGATAAAGATGTGATGTTAGGATACTATTTGAGTCAGGCTGGAGGAATATTATGGCTGGAAACTTCTAGGTATTGAAAAAATAGTAGGGGCGTGATAAGTAAACCTGCTTTAAAACTGTTTTGAAGAGGCTATTTCAGCTTCTAATTTCTCTCAAGATATTTTAAAATAAAAGCAACTTATTGTGCCAAATTTTATGGCAGTGTTGTTCAGTTTTCTTGCTCAGTCACTTCAGTTGAAGATGACAGCCTCACTTTGACAGGGTTTTAATTAGTTTCCATATGTGATCTGTTTGTACCATGTGGCTCTGAGGTTTTCTTTGTGTATGGAAAAAAAGCAATTTAAGCAATTGCAGTTATTCACCTGTATCAGTTCTAGCATTCCCAAACCAGATGGCTTTGACATTTTTTTATTCTGTGTGTAGGGGTATGATGGATATATATAAATATCTATTGTTATATATATTGAACAACAATACAAACATATATTACACAGCTATATAAAATTACACACACATATAAAAACAACAGAATATACATATTGTTTTCCATATACAACGTATTTTTGTTGTATATGTGTGTATATATGTGTGTGTATGTATGTGTACCGTTGTCATCTGAGAATTTTTGCTCTCTGAGCAATTGTATTAGAAGAAGAAACAAAGATAGACAGGAGGTCAACTGAAGGATTTTCAGCTGTTAAACTCAATTATGAGCAATGACTGAAATGAATTTAAAAATGTCTTTCCTGAAGGGTGAATGTACTCTACTCTCCAATATTTGACGTGACAGTGCTTGGAGGCCCTTTCCGAGATGAACTGAGCTCTGCTTATTATTTTATTTGTTTGGGGAGGAGTGGGGCTTGTTGTTTTGTTTTGGTTTTTTCTTTTGCATCAGTTCCCTTCAGTTTTCATGGGTGTACTAAAAAAGCACTGTCAAGTATAAAATAATTTGCTATATTCCCAAGATGAGCTGTTCATCTGACAGGAGCAATTAATTTACAACACACAAAGCACAGAAAATGTTTTATTCAAAGTTGCAATGAATTTAAACAGCAAAATGAAATGTCAGAGGACAATTTGGTATGAATTACAGGGGAAGAAACCCAACACCTATTCTCAAGAAAAAGTGATTGATTACTTTTTAAAAAAAAAAATCCGTAAAATTCAAATAAAAGACAGATGTTTTCCTTTTCAAGTCCTTTCTCTGATTCAGAGTATAGGTGCTGACATATTTGCAATTATATAATTATCTGCTCTGCACAGTCTTTAGGTTTGTAGACTGCTTCAAACTGCTCATTATATTCTTTTTAAGTAATCACTGTAAAATATTTGCATATGAATCCATAATTAAAAGTCTTTGGAATTACTTCTGAAAATGGTATTTACTAGCTACAATTAAGATGAAATATATTGTTGGTAAGGACTTTTCCTTTTAATTCATAGAGGAGCGTTACCTTCTCTCAGGAATCTTCCACTTGCAAAAAAAATGTAATTTTAAAACTTAGAACCTGGTAAAGAAAAACACTTAAGCACCTCTGATCCTGGAAGTAACAATTAGACCATCTAGCCTGCCACTTTGTATAACAAAACCAGAAAACTTAATGCACTTATTCCTGTAATAAGATCTGTAAGTTGTCTTTGACTAAAAAACATCTTCCAGAAATCTGATCTTGACTTGATAACTTCAGGTTATGGTGTGTTCGTCAGTTGTGTTTTCTTTTCCATAATTACTGCATGAGGGTAATGTTTAATTTATAGGATTTAAAGTTATATTAAAAATTAAGCAACTATTTTCTCTGAAGGAAAATCTTTTCCCATATGAAAGTGCCACACATGGGCATTGCTGAGGGATCTAGACCATACTAGCATTCAGCTATGTTCTTGTTCTTGTGAATGGCAAAAATCCTAGTTGTGTTCATATAGACAAAATAGATCTCAAAATATAGTGAGTTCGGGAGACTAATTTTATAAGGCAGAATTAACCAAACCAATAGTATTATGACCAAAGAGGAGTGCTTATGTGATTCTGATTGAGTCTTTCCAATCATTGTTTAATACTATGAGAGTTTTAAATGCATCTTACAATTTTTGTTCATCTGCCTTATGAATTTGACTTCTTAAGGTCTGACAAGGTATATTAAGTTGTCAGGAACATATCACACAAGAAGTTTTTTTTTATACATGTAACGCTAGGTCACATAATTATGGAATAAGAAAGGTTGGGTTCCAGATATAATAATTCATCAAGAGCTAGAAACAGCAGACTTTTATACAATACAAAGTTTTTATAAAACATAAGATATTTTTATGTATGATAGTGAACAATTCTGTGGCTTTTATTTGTTTGGTTTTCTTCTTCTTTGGGATTTTTTTGCCCCAGAAGGCAAGGAAAAGAAGTTGAAGAAGAACACCAGTTCTGGTCTTTTTCCAAGTAAGTTTGACAAGTTGTTTTTTTTTTTTAATTATGTCATTGTCAATTTTTATCTCGATTTTTACTGACAGTGGTAGAAAGCCCGTGATAAGAGTGATTTTGCCCCTGTGGTCACACAATCCAGTGACAATAATAAAGGCAAAAGTCACAATACAAGGCTCACAAGCTTGCCTGGGAACCTTGGGATGTAGGTTTGTTCTTCCTTGCCTTGTGCTCTTCTAGGAGGCTTTTTTTCACTTATACATATGACTGCAAAATTCTTATTCCCCCAAGGTTCCTATGTCACCAGCTTTCGGCCAATACAGCTGAGAGGACAAATATTACCCTAGGAATTCTCTGGAGCCATAAACTGGAGCGAGTTCAAACTGCCAGAATATGCCACTTGCCTCACTGAAGGTATGCCAAAGTGATCGTGAGCTTCAATTTTAGCTTGCAGCCTCCTGTAACACAAAACAATGGAACCTAAGAATTAATCTGTGGGTTCTTTATGTTTGTTTCCAAAACTCAGAATAGGAAACAAATGTACATTCATTTATATGACACAAATGGAAGCAAACAAACCCCCATCAGAATCAAAGCCAAATATCTACCTCCCTTTGTCCATCAGTCAAGCTGGACCCTCACTCAATCCCTGTATAGCCTAGAACATGGGTTCCTAGTGTACACTGCCGTCTCAAAAAGTATTTGCTTGAGGTAGAACCATGGCTTTTTTTTACCGCAAATATTTTGGCAGGGCTTTGAGTGTGGAGTTCACAACTTCAAGTTTTCTTTTCCTGAAGGATTAGTTACCCTTATTAAGGAGGCATTCTGAATCTTCTTAGGCAAGCCTATCAGCTGCTCTTCACTTCTTTAAAGATCTGTTTATTGGCCCTAACAGAAATACCTCGTTTACTCAGCAGAACTACTGGCAAGAGCTTAATTCTTTCAAGTACAAAATGCTCTTTTCTACTTTATTCAATAAACCAAACTGGTATCCAGCATTATGATTTATCTGCTGGCAAACTGTCATTAAGAAGCAGTCTTCTTGCCACTTCTTTTCTGTTCCTTCCATTTCATTGATCAATTCTTGCTTGAGTTGCTCTAGCTACGAGTGAAGATTAAGGTGAAAAAAAGAAAATATATGTCAAAATAGTTAAAAAACCCCCAACCAGCCAACTAAAAAAACCTAACAACCCCCTCCCCAACTTAAAAAAAAAAAGATTAGCAAAGTTCTAACCTGACAGTCCTGCTTGTGTGTGGGACCACTCCTTCCCAGGCTTTGATGATTTTCATGATAAGAACAGATATATCAGCAGTTCCACATTTTGCAAAAATAGAAAACGGATTAATGCCCACAGCTTACTACTGACTTGTCATGGAGATCAGACACAATATTAATCATTACTTTGAGGATGATAATGGAGTTGGGGTGACTATCTATCAGCCCTGTGTTTAAGGAATACCGTGAAAATTAGACTACCACCATCAAAAGAGTGAGCAAACTGAAAGCAATTAAGTTTTGAATGGAAAATGAAATGCTAGCAAAAATAATAAGAATTATTTGGAGATTTGTAAGAGTTTTGGAAAATTCACCCAAAATGCACTGTTTCTATTTTTGCTATGTTCTTTGGGAGGCTCAGTGAAGATACAAGATAGGATTTTAAGTAGTCAATAAATACAGAAGAACATGGTGCTTTCCACATTTTCAGGCTATGGTAACAACTACTTTTTGACATGCCAAGAAAAGAGATGCAATTAAATGTCAATATATTTCATCCTCCACTTTCCTGTGAAGCAGAGATGTGAAGTTTACAGACCCCAAGATGTCTGATACTGGCATTTGTTTAAACGACACTCCTTTTTGGCTGAAAATCCTTAAGGATACCAACACATTCACCAGTTTCAGTAGAGATGTGTGCTGCTATGCCACTTTCCCATACTCCTCCTTCAGCCCACAGCTTGTGTTCTGCTTCTCTTCACCCCAGTGAGTAAAGTTCCTGCTACCAGCCGTGGCTGGTGGAGGAAGCAGCTAAGAGACAGTGACATTACCCCAGCAGTTTTATACACTGGTGAGTTCCCTCATGCAGGGAAAATTCTCAAGCAATTCTCCTGCTGCTTCTTTTCCACATTCTTCCATAAGAGCAGCATGAAATGAACTCATGGCCTGGAAACACAACCTGCATTCTTTATGTAGGTACACTTTATGATAGATAAAAACAACCAATAAGTCAGCCTGTAGTTGTTGAACTTAAGTTCTTTAGGCAACATCTTCTGTTTCCTCATATAGCAGAAAAAAAAAGTTGTTTTTATGACAGTTTTGAAGGTAATGGCCTCCAGTTCAAGAGGAATACTAGGAACTGGAACAAAATAAAGTATTTCTAAAGCATAAACTGCTATCAAGATCACTGGTAAAACACTGTCTATTAGGCAGTACCTACTGAAAAAGCTGTTAGATGTCTTTCTTATAAACGTTAGTAAGTAAAAATATGTTTATTATTGTAAATATTATTGGGAATAAGGGATAATTTTTTAAGCATTCTTATATTAGATGTTTCTAACAAAAAGCTACTACCTTTTGTCCTCCCATACAACATTGAAAAGGTTTTCTCCAGAGATAATAAAAATGGCTTAGCACAAATTGGGTTTTTATTTTTTTTTTTTTTTAATTTGAGGTTTTATGTTGATTACTGTAGAGCTTTCAATTTGCTGTTGAAAATGGTAACATTTTTCGCTGGCAAATTCAGTCTGCATTTGGTGTTTCCTTCTTCTCTCCAGTGTGGCTCTGTAAAATTTAGAAATTTCCTATCACTATGTGCATCAACTTTGTTCATAAATAGAACAAAGAATGAACAGATTCTTGCTTGCTTGTTTGTTTTCGGATTGTTTTTTCTTTTCATGCAACTGTTCTCTTCATGATCCACAGGCCATTCTAGCTTAAAAAAAAAAAATAATCTTGACTTCAGAAGGTTTGGAAGGCTTAAAAAATGTGAGGCTTCACAAGTAAGACGGGAATATTCCTGCCTTATATCCAATGAAGAGACGTCAGTGACCTTAACTACCTTATGAAAGCTCTGCTACCGTGTATCATTGCATTTCAATCTTTCAAGTCTTCAAAACTAAGTGTGGGAGTTGACAAAGAGGGAAGAAGTGCACAGGGTTGTGCAAAAGAGGGAAGCTAGATTCCAGTCTTTTCAACCACTGATGTACTCCCTTCAGTCTTTCAGGTAGTTAATGTGAGGATCTGTGAAGCTCACCCATGTGAAACTATCTTCAGTGTAGCAGTTCCCTTTATGAGGTATGTGATCCCCTGAAATCTATATGTTACCTTTGAGGGGTCTGTGTAAGAGAAACAAAAAAAGCAACCAGTTGCCAGGAAGCTTAATTCATTCTAGAGTATTAGGGACTAATAAGTCAGAAAGATTGAAGGGCAGCTTTCATAAATGTCTGAGGATTGGAAAGAATGGATTTTTTTCCCACTCCTGACTAGGCTTAAGAACCTTCTATAACATAAGAAAGTGAGCCAGAATCTCTGCCTTTCCCTAAATTAAAACTATACAAAAGGAACAATACCCTAAAAGAATTGTTTCCAGCACAGCTACATACTTGCAAATCAGTTGATCACTAGCAGCTATCTATAGAAACCTAATTTTAAAGGCAGAAATTCAGGTTAAAAAAAAAAAGGCAAAATGACATGACTTAATTTACTCAGTGTTTTATGAAGTCCCAACTACAACCACAAGTACAATGCTTTCATTGCATTTCTAATATTTTTATATGACATCCGTAGCTCATGGTCCCTTTTTGAGGCTGGAGCCTCTTACATTTTGAACTGATAAACAGCTTTTATCTCCAACAGTAAGGGCTCATCCATTGTCATTCTGAAGATTTGAGCAATTGTGAAAAATGCAAATTCATGACAATCCCTGCAATCCTGCCAGTAAAGAACTGTATTCTGTATGGGAAAGCGTTTCTTGCACCCACAAGGAATAACAAAAAGATGCCTTTTTGAAAAAAAATGTTCTTTATATTGAGGAAAGAACAAATTGTTAAAGAATAACAAGCCTAATGTATTCTGTAGTATACTATAGATATGAAATACTTTTTCCCCTTAAAATATTAATTGAATTTTTACTATAATTTGAGATTATCTGATTATGTCTTTCTAAAACAAAGCATTAGATTAAATGCTTTGTGAGTAGATGACACCAACTTTTTCTAAGACAATGATTTTAAATATAACAACTTCACAGTCTCTTTTTTGACCTATTCATTTCAGCACCCTCTACTGTAGACCTCAACACATCATAATTAATACTCTAAATAGAGTCATGCGTCCATTTATTGTGTGCCATTAAATTGTAGATATTCAGATACAAAACAAACAAGCTTTGAAGGCAGGGGTAGCTGAACCTGACAGCTAACAATGGTAGGTGTCTGATTTAGGTGTTACGTTGCTTATCTCTAACAAAGAAGTTAATATCTCATTTTGATGCTTGATATTCTCTTTTCTGATTTATGTACAGTGCATTCCAACCTCATTTGTTTGAGAAATGTCCTTCAGAAGGAGAACAGAGGATATTTATAGTGCTGTGGTGGTGGGTTTTTTATAAAAAAAGACTTTGTGGCTAGCAGGTCATCAAGGGATAAAAGAAACAGTAAAAATGATTCTGAATGTTGCACTTCCAGTACCTAGAGAAAATCCAGTAGACAGTATGTTGATTGTAGTCATTCTTGCTATCATTGTTCATTGACATACACATACACATAAAAAGCATTGTGCAACTAATTATCATTAGTTATTTGTATTCTTTCCTCATTATATATATGTGTATACACATAATGCATAAACACAAGGCAGATTAACAAAATTTGTTTTCTTTTTTCAGTGCAGAAATAAAATCTGGGCCTGGACACCAAATGTTAACATGCAGGAATGACGGGTTTTCTATTCAACTGAATACAACAGTAGACACCTCAACACAGAATTCCCAAATCTGGATCAGCACTGCAATTGTGATTTCAACAAATCTTCTGGATAGCAGTTAAAGATAAGCTTTAACAAAAGAAAAATACAGAGTTAACCTTTTCAGAAGTGACTAACAATATATTTTTCATTGAGAATCAGATAATAGGTGGTGCATTTTGCCAAACAATTTAGCCTTTTGTTTTGCTCCCAAGTCTTGACTGGTGTCCTGATAGTCCACCCTCCTCGCACATGTATTACTTCATTCTCTTTTGCAATTCAATGTGCATTTCCCTTTAAGACAAAGCCTAGATGCAACTCCTGGTGTAGCATGCTTCAGGGATCACAGACCAGTGTAAGCAGAGGAAGGCAGAGCTACTTTGCCATTCTTTGTCTTCCAGGGTTATTCCAAAGGGCCTTTGAGAACTTCCACTCCACTTAATGCCAGGGCTCACACCTGGCATGATACCATGGTTGTAACAGCATGAATGCCATGGGCAGCAGCACAGTCCTCCCATCATTTCAGGAATTTCAAACCTCAGTAACCTAAAGAGGGCTATAGACGTGTCACGGAAAACCCAGAGGAGACCCAGGCCAGAGTGATGTGTAGTGTGGGCAGATTTGACCTTCTCCAGAGAGGCAGCCACAGGAGCACAAGCCCAGGTTGTCCCCTTCTGCTTGGTCTGGGGATCACTCCCACCAGTGGAGGTTCTTTTAGATTAGATGTAGTCATTGTTGCTATTTACACAAGCAACCTCAGTAACCCTTTAAAACGTCCTAGGTAGATGAAACAGCCTTTTAAACAGGAATGTATAAAAAATATAGTTTTAAACTCTTCTGGGCTTTTAGACCCTTTAGAGAGAGCAATGAAGAGTGCATAAGAAGATAATGAATGCAGTGGAAGGACAGACTAAAGCCCTAGCCAGTCTGGTATGGAGATATGTGAAAGATGACTGTGTTTTCTTGACTGAACAGGATCAGGAATAAAAAGTATTCATGCCCAGGCTGGGCTGTAGCCTAAGAAGGGATCACTGCACCAAATGTTCACCTTCCAGAGTGAGACAGGCATTGAATTACCTCTCTTGGTAAACGTCACCTGGAGGATGGCATCTGGTTACTGAGTTTAATAGCCAGTACAGGCAGATCTCTGCTCTCTTCTCGAATACATTTTTACTTTTATGTACATCTGCTTACTTAGCATATGACTAAGAGATCAAGAAATCAATAGTAATTTAAAAGGTGTAAAAATACTAGCCATCATATCATGTCTCCCTCTAAAGATGAAATTTTAACTTTTGGAAACTTATGCTAAATAAGACAGTAGCTAATAGCTTTTAAAAACTAATGTCTAGCTGTAAACCAAAGATATTACCCTATAAAAATGGAAGATTTCATAGAAGAGTATCACTATGAAATCATATTACTCAGAATTTACAGTATTTACAAACACTTCTTGGCTGCCTTTACTAGTAAATTATGAAATACTAAAATTATACGCACATCAAAAATAAAAGACCTCAGAACATGTTGCAATGTAATATTTTTTACTTTTCAGTGCTTATGTACTCAAATTTTTAACTCTAAGTCATTAATTTTCTCCTAACTTAGGTGAATTAAGTAAGCTGCACTGCAGAGCCCTGTGTTGCAATATCCATCTTTGGTGACAGAAAATTAATCAAGGCATGAACCAGACATTAATTTATTGTGAGAAGTCACACATATTTCATTTAATTGATAAAATTAGTTTGCAACAAAGCCCTAATGTAATCTCTTGGCTTCATTCCAGAGTGGGCTTTTATTTAGACAGTTCACTTTTATACAAAAACTCTGCCAGGAGGCAGGTCATCACTGTTCTTGTAGCTAGTGCAGATTTCTTTAATGTAAACAGGAGCTATAATGTGCTAGGTAAGCATAGAGAGTAATTCTCCACAGCTGACTACTGGAAAATGACAGCACCTGATGGGAAGTTAGAAACAACAGGCCCAAAGCAATATGTTGAAAGATAGAATTCAGACATACAAGGCTTGAGACTGTCATCATGCAATGTGTCAAGGTAATAAAACAGAACCAAACTTGGCAGGCGATGAAGCTGGCAGCTCCAGGAGCATCCTCAGGGCCAACACAACTGTGGAAAAGTCACCATTGTGCAGAAACAGTGAATTTTTCAAATCCATCTTCAAGTCAGAATTATTTTGTTTTATGCATCTGCTGTTCCTCTAATTTGGGGGAATAGTAAAGAGACCCAGAACAGAAGGGAAAGATATATCTATTACTTCCAGGGCTACTAGACCTGCAATGCCTGTTAGCTCTGCATCAGTTGTCTTGGCTATGTTCTAAATATATAGATCACACTTAGTTACCCCTTCATGTAGGAATCACCTGACTGCTCCAGCAACAGAATTTAAAGCCTTAAAAGAATGTAACAAGGAATTTATAAATAGTCCTTTATTAAAGACTTTAATAAAGACTTAAGCTTTTAAAACTTTTTGGAGTAGTATAACACTTTTAACTCTGTAACTTATAACATGGTTCAAATATGTATGCTGTTGCTCCTGTATATTAGCATGAAAATTTATGAATAAAGGTAAATATTAGCAGAATATATTTATTTCATCAAATAGTAACAAAGAGTGGTAAAAGAATATGTATACTACCAAGAATGTATTCAGCTGTGGGTATCTGCAGTAAGGTGACTAGTTTATATATTGATTTACTGAGAAAGAACATGTATTTATGCTATTTTATTTATTTTTGACTTGTGTCAATTTGGAAAATTACACAAGAACAGGTAAATGAAATAATAAAAGTAACTGAATAAAATTCATGTCAGTGAACTAAACACAATATGAAATATTTTTTTTACAGTGTTCCATAGGATTAAGTCCAAGTGGCCTAATTTCCTCCTGCATCCCTTGGCCTAGTGTGTCCTATTCTGATTTCAGGCATTGCCAAAGCCCCTGCAATGAGCCATCAGGAAACATGTCTTTCAATAAAAACTAAACAATAGAAAATAAGTACAAAACCAGGCAGGATAACATGTAATCATGCAATTACTATTATGACACTAGGAAGTAACATTACGTCTACTTTGAACATTTTTTAAAGACATCACAAATTTTTCCTTCAGCTTTACCATGTAACCCACTGTAACTGCTCTCTAGCACAATGTCCTAAAAGACAGCCATAAAAGTTGTTCTAACTTGGTAAAGTGGAACTGTATAATTCAAACCTGTCTGTACAATTTTATTAATAAAAAAGTTCCTGCAAAATACTGTGTCATCATGTTCACTTGCTTGTGGTTTTTATTTATTTACTGCTAAGATACCCACTGTCTGCTGCCAAACCAAGCTTTTACCTCAATCTGTTATCTTAAATAAAAAGAAAAATAAATATCAGTCAGTGCCAAAGTAACTCTGAAGATTTCTTGGAAATAATGTTTCATGGTTCAAACTGTGCCATCAAAATGAGCAATGTAATGGGTTGATGAATTAGTTAAATTATTTGGAAGATGAGAACATTTGAAAAATAACTATGGAGCTCAATGCTTAGCTATACATCAATTTTCCAATAAAACTTATGAAAGGACCTTTCTTCTGTTAATAAAGAATGCTCAAGTAGATTTTTTTACATTCATTATTATTATTTTCTTTTGCAGTAGCAATAAGGGGGCATAAGATAGAAGCTGTATCTGTGACAGTCTAAAAATTAGTTGAAAGACAGTTCCTTTACAAAATTACTAATTCATGATACACCTTGAAAAATGAGAATTATGTGATGGAATAAGCAGAGGTAGCAGTTTAAACAGATATAACATGAAGGAGTAATGCATCCACAGAGATTACAGAAAAGCGGTGGTCACCACTTTTGTTTAGTAAAACCCATTTTTGATCGAATCAGTCAGCATGCATGATGTTATCTGCTACCCATGCTGAAAACTACATACAGGTATCTGAGATGACATTTTGGCTATACCATATTCTTTTCAAGCATTCTTTTTTACACTATTTTCAGAATTTAGGCAAAAGCAGAAGGGAAATATTTCATATCAAAGGAAAATAGGCATATGACTAGGTGTCATTTTATTACCTGCACATATTTTTTAACAAAATAATTGTGATAGTGGAAATAAGAATTCCCATGTATTAAACATTAAATGACTTGCTATTATTGTTTTAACAGAAGTCACACTTCAAAACTAAACTTTTACTCTGTTCAGTTCTTAATATGAATAGGAGTGGATGATTAGCAAGACAGAATTACTTAGAAAAAATAAATCATTTTTCAATAATCCACCGAGAACTTGCCGATGACAATCCAGGTCACTGCATTTTTAGATCAAAACTCCAGATAAAAATTATTGCAGTATATGTCACATGACACGAAGCTATAAAGTATATACTTATTAAGCACTACCTGATGCTGAACCTACACTCTCTGAGGTAATACACTTCCAAAGTATATATTAACTTATAGTATAGAAGTAGCAAAGAAACAAACCCACACATCTTTAACATTGTACTATAATCTTTCCTGGCATTGACATGCTTGAGGGTGGAAGGACAACTGAGTTGATACAGACAAATCCAGTAACTGGTTGTTGTTGAGCCAGAGTCTTGGGCACATGAATGCACCTAGGAAATCTTGATGTTGTATTTCTTTATTAAGCATTGTGCTGGTTTTGGCTGGGATAGAGTTAATTTTCTTCATAATACCTAGTATGGGGCCATGTTTTGGGTTTGTGCTGGAAACAGCATTGATAACACAGAGATGTTTTCATTATTGCGGAGCAGAGCTTACACAGAGACAAGGTATTTTCTGCTTCTCACCCCACCCCACCAGCAAGTAGGCTGGGGCTGCATATGAAGTTGGGAAGGGGACACAACTGGGACAGCTGACCCCAACTGACCAAAGGGATATTCCATACCGTATGACATCATGCTCAGCATATAAAAAAGCTGGGAGAAGAAGAAGGAAGGGGAGCATGTTCGGAGTGATGGCATGTGTCTTCCTGAGTATCTGTTACGAGTGATGGAGCCCTGCTTTCCTGGAGATGGCTGAACACCTGCCTGCCGATGGGAAGTAGTGAATGGATTCCTTATTTTGCTTTGCTTGTGTGCACATCTTTTGCTTTAACTATTGAACTCTCTTTATCTCAACCCATGAGTTTTCTCATTTTTACTCTTCCGATTCTCTTTCCCATCCCACTGAGCGGGAGTGAGTGAGAGGCTGTGTGGTGCTCAGTTGCCAACTGAGGTTAAACTAGAACTGTCCTTTTTGGCACCCAAAGTGAGGCTGAAAGGGTTTGAGATAATGACAGATTTGATTGGAAGGTGTTAGATCAAATATATAGCTGTTATTGCTGTTTAGTTGTTAATTGACAGGCTCCTGTCCTTGCCGTGGGGCTTGCTTGCCTTCCTGTATATTAGAGTCTAGTGCTCGTTAGTGGCTGCTTTTTGCTTTCACTGCTTACTGTACTGCCGTACTGCTGATCATCTTACTCTGCTGAGCCTGGGAACATTTTGATAACAGCAACGACCAGGTGTCTGGACTGGCAGATGGCCAGGGCATCGCTGCTCTTTCTGTGCTGCTGTACCGGACAGGCTGGAACTCCAGTGTGAACTTGAGTTGAAGGGACTGTGACCTGTGGATGACTCTGTGCGGGAGCAGGACACCCCGAAGTGTCTGTGGCTGTGACTAAGTCCACTTCATAGCAGGTACATCTCAAAGCGTCTGTGGCTGTGTTTATGTCTGCTGCAGCAGGTATGTCTGAAGAATAAGTCCATGCTGGAGAAGGTACACCTTGAAGCATTTGTGGCTGTGGATAAGTCCATGATGCAACAGGTACACCTTGAAGCATCAGGTCATGTTGGAGCACCTCAAAGCTTGTGGCCATAGATAAGCCCACAACAGAGCAGGTACTGCCCTGGAGGGACTGCAGCCATGTTGAAGCAGGTTTACTTCTGAAAGGACTGTGGCTATGGGTAAGGCCACACTGGAGCAGGTATATCTCTGAAGTCATTGTGGCCCATGGAGAAGGCCACAGTGGAACAGGTGAACTTCAAAGTGACAGTGGCTGTGGATAAACCTATGCTGCACCAGGTATACCCCTGGAGAGACTGCGGCTCCAAGAAGCAAAAGCAAAAAGCAAAATTGATGTGTGGTGCTGGCTGTGTTTAAACCACAAGAAGCATTCAGAAATTTGCTTCCTAAGGACAAACAAGTAACTGTGATACAGTATCATGGCATCATTGTTTGGTATATGCAACACAAGTTTATCAAAAAAACTACTTCCTGTTTTACTTATGTCAAGTTAGTAAATTCTATTGATTACTTTAAAGGCACAGAACCTAACAATTATGGAGAAAACTCCGAATGTATGATTTAATTAAAAAAAAAAGGAAAACTTATGAAAATTATGGGAAATTGATGACAAATGGGAACTCAAGAAAAAAACTACCACATACAGTCTGTTATTATTTGTTGCCATCACGAGTATTTTCATGATTCTCTGTTGGCATTAACTGATGACAGAGTTTTTTGTATAGCAAGTGGAGAAAGCAAGTTGTGCTTTCTTACTGAAAAAAAGGAACTTCTCTTTCACCCGAAAATGAGACGCAGATCATAAGAGTGATCTTGAAATGGCAGGTGTTTGTTATCCTTAGGAAGGGAAAGAGAGATCACCAAACTGAAAACAATGAGCTTCATGAGATCTCAAATAATAGGCAGGTAAGGAAAACCATCCATCCTTAAAAAAAATTCTAAGAACAAAAATAAGCTTTACTACTATAGAGAGGATATGAGGAAGATGGGCCTTTCTAGTGAATTATTGCTTAATTTTGACAAGAAAGCTAGCCTATGAGTAGGAAACAGGTACAATTAATACAAACTGAGGGGGGAAGGTCTCAGCCTCAAATAGGTCATGTGTGAAAATATTAGATATGTGATACTGTAAGGATATGTATGTCATTCTGGTCTTCCTGAATTTCATCGTAAATGCTTTCTGAACTGGCTGAAGATTTCCTCAGATTTTTTAATCATCATTTTGAAAATGTTTGGTTGAGGTAACTGAAGAAAGAAAATATTATCAATCTTCTGAAAATTACAGCTGTAGACCATCCAGAAAAATTTCAGTTCCTAGGAAAAAAAAGAAATTAATCTAAGTGTTCTCAAGTACTGAAAATTAATTTAAAAGATCATGTTAATAATTTTCAATTTTTGAAACCAATCTAATTTCCTCTGTAAATATATAGCACATCTGTCAAAAGGTGAAATTTCTCTCTGTGCTCATGGAAGAAGAAATAGATGCCTAATACTATGGTTTTGCTAAAGCTTTCAGTGTAGTCTCAAATGCTCTTTTCCTAATGAAGGTTAACAGGTGGAATCTATTTGAAAGAACTACAGTATGAAGAAAAAATAAAATGAATGACTGATCATAAGTTATGTGGGAGTTTGTTTGGGTTTTCTTGTGGGTTTTTTGTTTGTTTTTGGGGTGTTGTGGTTTGTTGTTGTTTGTTTTTTTTTTAATGAAAGGCTCTGTGAATAAGGATTTTAATTTCCAAGATTTGCATCGCTCTGTATTTTTGCTAATGACTTGGATAATGGAATAAGGAACATGCTTATGAAATCTGCAGGGAACATGAAGCTGTGTGGGAATTTGAACAATTTGGAAAGAAAGGTAAAAATTTGAAGTTACTGTGACAATACAATAGTGACAACTGAGGGGACAACAGTTCCTCAGACGAGAATCTGGGAATAATAGAGAACACCAAACTAAAGAGTTACCTGAGCAAAAGAAGGAGAATACCTTACTTGGTTATACGCACTGGAACATAGACTGGAAAAACCCACGAAGTAACTCTCCCCACTCAACAGTGACAAAGCTTAATAAGAAAATATATGTAATATTTGTTGCACTGCTTTTCAGAAATAACTAGATCAAATGGGTAGAGGAGTTTAGAAGAGAATAAGAATAAAGAGAAATGTAGGCAATGTGGCCTAGGAGAAAAGTTTGAAAAGGTAAAGCGAGTTCCAGCTAGAAAAGAAGTTGTGACAGATTTCATTTAGGAGGAGGAGAATAATGTCTTCTCCACCTCTGCTGCAGACAGGCAAAAGAATGATCAGCACACACTGCAGGGAGGGATAATCAGATTAACTACCTAATGGTGAATTTAGGAAAGCACAGGAGCAGACACTAGCAGAAGCTGTGGAATCTCCATTGCTGGACATAACTGAAAAAGTATCTTTCAGCGATAGCAAAGATGTACCCAATCTTAGTTCAGATGAAGGGGATGGACATCACGACTAAGCCATTCCATTCCTATTTTTCTATGTCTGGTAGGGTATATATCGTTAATGTCACAAAACATACATATTTTTGAGAGGTGTTATTATAAACTGTGCAAGAGAGGGTTTTCTGGAATTAGAGGGAATATAGATGTTATGCTTCTTGTTCCACTGTTATTTAAATTTATTAATTAAATCTATTATTTGTCCAGCATTGTAATTCAGCAGAATCATAGAATCACGGGATCATAGAATCATTACGGTTGGAAAAGACCTCTAGGATCATCAAGTCCAATCATCAACCCAACACTACCATGTCTCCTAAACCATGCCCTGAAATGCCACATCTACACTTCTTTTAAATACCTCCAGGGATGGTGACTCCACCACCTCTCTGGGCAGCCTGTTCCAATGCCTGACCACTCTTTCAGTAAAGAAAATTTTCCTAATACCCAATCTAAACCTCCCCTGGTGCAGCTTGAGGCCATTTCCTCTCATTGTATCACAAGTAACTTGGGAGAAGAGACCAACACCCACCTCACTACAATCTCCTTTCAGGTAGTTGTAGAGAGCCATAAGGTCTCCCCTCATCCTGCTCTTTTCCAGACTAGAAAACCCAGTTCCCTCAGCCACTCCTCATAAGACTTATTCTCTAGATCCTTCACCATCTTTGTTGCCCTTCTCTGGACATGTTCCAGCAACTCAATGTCCCTCTTGTACTGAGGGACCCAACACTGCACACAATACTCTAGGTTGTGTCCTCACCAGTGCCGAGTACAGGGGTGAAGTAGCTTCTTACTGAAAATAAATGTGGAGTAAAAAGAACTATTTAACTTCAACACTCTACTTGTAATGTTTTAGTAAGTTGGGAGACTTTTAAGGATTAAAAACTCAGCATGATAAATACATTTCAGAAATATAAAAAATTTCACCTATGCTTGTTTAATTAGCAGCGTCACAAAGCTATAGAGAATAAAATGGGACTGACCATTAAAACACTTTAAACACTTTGATTTCTATTCAAGTGAAAAGATGTCTAGCTGGTTACAGATGGGGGTGGAAATAAGGGACAACCGAGTTTGTAAACTGATTAGGTAATTGTCATGAATTACCTTGATAATCATGCTTCACTGCACCAAAATAGCATGCTAAGAAAGTTGAAGTTATTCTCTTCAAATTTCTCCACACAACACATACATGTATGTTTTGAAATTTTTTAATGAATTCCAAATAGTTCTCTCTGCAACAGCATTCAAATGTGTAATGTGTGACTCAGTTCTACTTCAGACTGGAAGAAGAATTCTTTGGGACAAAGTCTATGGGTTTGATTCAGTTGGAAGCTTAGGCATTTAATGCTTTCTGAGGTGCCCTAGGGTATCCCTCCATCTTTCAGTCCAGAATCCCATGTCGTACCTGTCAGACTCACAAGGATGTCTCAAGTTCCCTAGGTCATCTAAAATGGCACTACACACCTAAACAGGTGTAGTTAACATGAACAAGTTGCGCCCAATGCTTTGTTGTTGAAGTTATCTTTAAAAATGTCTTCAGCTCTCTCTGAAGATTAATTCTTGTCTCCTGTTATTCTGAGCTGTAGGTTATATTGAATGCTATGGATCAGTGGGTCAGGATCATGCTAATTCTCAGTATAACATGTTCATAGGGAATTTAGTCCCATCACTTCCTGTATCCTAAGTGACTTAAAAATAATTGCCCAAATAAAATGATGCCTTTTGCAGGATTCAAGGTACATCAATGTAATGGGCAGACTGAACCATCGTGATCACCAAGTAATTTCAGTATGGCATAGAAAATCCAATGGAGAATGGCACTCCTGCTCATAAAAAATGCTCGTATGGGGTTTTGTTGATGGCATTTTTAGACTTCTATGATGCTTCTTTTGAACATTGGCTGTGTTCTTCGGTTTAGCCAACTTAAAAAGATTTATATAGTTCAGACTACCAGTTCAAACTATTAAAATCTCTTGGATTCCCACATTTAGGGCAAATTTCAAAACCCATCTCTTTGGAATAGATCTGGTACTATCACATAGGAAATTATAAGTGCTACCTTTCTCCTAGTATAGGAAACTAAAATGACTAGAAATCTGAAAAAGTGTGCTAGAAATTTGTCAAGGGAATAAGATCACACAGCTCAGATGTATCAGTTGTAGGAAATGAAATAAATTAAAAACTGTATTGGGCAATCTATAATGTGTCTTGCAAACAATAAAGAGGTTTATTAACAGGTGTATTTAAATTTAGAGAACATTACACCCATAAAGAAGCTAATAGGATTTCTGGATTTAAATTTGAAATCAGGTTGGCTTTTTTTTGTGAAAAATATTTTAATGTGCTTCAACCAAATCAAGATTTTCCTGTAAAATGGAGTTAATGCCAGCAACTCCTTCAATGGTTTAACAAACTGTGACAAGTCTCTCAGCCCATACAGTGTTTTAATTAGACATCATAGATAGCAGGCAAATTGATCTCCTCTTGTTTTTTCTTTCAAGTGTCAGTTAGTTTAAGGTGAAGTTCCAGAATTATATCAGCTGGAGGGAGTGGAATTAGAGCAGCAGCTCAGTTTTGGCAATGAACTGAGTTTGTGTGTCATTACTGAAGCTAATAAGTTTCCTTTCTCAGGCATGTCCTCATGCAGCTGAATGGGTGAATGTCAGTAACCACACGCTGAGATCCTGCCTAGTAAAACAGAATAATAAGTATGTGTATGGTCTGTTATTTTCTAGGTCAAAGTAACAGTCATTGAGCTGTATGTGGATTTGATTCTGAAGGTGCAAAATTGCCCCTCTGCTGTCATGAGAGGCAGGGGATAAACCAGACCTCAGGCCCGCTTTTGTATGTTCTCAATACATAATAGGATCGAGCTTGTTGTCATTTAAAAACCTGAAACAGCATCTGCCTCATGTATAGTGCTTTGTATAAGGTAGTGCTACCGATGCTAAAACAACGGTTGGTATGGAGCAATTTAAATAAGCCTGACAGCTACAGCAGAGCTGCAGAGACTGATCAGACAGCGGCTTATTGCAAGCTCTGCAGTCCAGTCTGGGCACTTATCTGTGCTGGGGGAAAAGGCAAAACAAGCAGTCACTCTGCTCTCCCTCACTTTTGTTCTTTTACAGGATAAAGCAAAAACCACCAACACATCCACATCAAAGACCAATACTATCCTTTTGTGGCTTTAGGTCTGCTTTCCAGTACTGGCCCTTATTTTTATCTTTATGCATTTAAAGGGCAAAGACCCTTGTCACAAACGTGTTGGATAGTGTATATGACTTTAGTAATGCTACCATATACCTTTTTCACAATACTCCGGTGGATCGAGTACCATGGAAGTGGAAGTACGGGTTCATTTCTCTCCTTTCTGTGTAAAGATTCAAACCTCTCACTTCCCAGAAGTATTCCCTAGTCACCAGCCTATAAAATAAAATACTTTTGTAGGGCTCCTGAGGTTGCAGTATTGATCAGTGAGTCTGTGCAAAGCCATTTTAAGTTGTAATGCTCACTTGCAACTGCCATAGAAACAGGAAGATGACAGGTATCAGTGCACACCTGCATTTCCTTCATGATATGTTGTCAAAATATGGCCAAGGTGCACTTAATGCCAGGAAGTTAGCAAATGCTCCTGGGACCACCATTTTTAAGTTACCTTAAAAAATATGAACATTTTAAGAGAACAAAGAATCACAGAATCACAGAAGAAATAGCCTGATATTTGGATGGAGCAGAGAAATTAGATTCTAGTATTATTCCCTATTATTTATATTTTTACTCCATGATTTAGACCCTACTGGGACCAAGAACTGTGACACACTGTCTGGTTTTCAAAACTAACTGTTTTGAGTATGGACCCTAGTAACTGAAAGCATCTGGAAGAGGCTAATTAAAGGAAAGTAAAACATATCTTACATTTGTTGCTACTTAACAAAAATAACTGGAAGAAATAATATTGTACTATATGGTAAAGCCACTATGAACTCTATCATCTTTCAGCATAGCTACTTGGCTTCTTGTGATAAAATAGATACTAAAAATAATAATAAAGATCATTAACTTTTTCATTATGTGATAACTTTTGCTAGACCATACTGAGATAGGAATTTTTAGAACAGATGACTGAAAAATACCATATTGTGAATGTTTTAATTCTGCCCAGTATCTACTTCCAATGTCATGCAATATTATTTGCTGTTTAACCTGTTTTTTCATAGCACTTTAACAAAAAGGTAGACTTTCTGCTGTGAAGACACAATTGCTGTAGTATCTCTGTTAGTTACCAATTACAGTTCAAGTGTCTTTGTTGGTAAAAGAATTTTTCATATAGCCAAGGGTAGTTCAGGCCACAAGAGGAAGACCTTTTTTTTTTCAAGGAAAATAAATGTCAACACTGGTTGGACTTGATGGTCTTAAAGGTCTTTTCCAACCTAAATGATTCTATGATTCCATGATTCTATGATTTTGAAGGTTGACTGTGTTGAAATTCCATTTAAGAGAAGAATGCCATCATATCAAAAGCACTTTGAAGTCCCATCACATTCCAATAAATACCTCTATTTATTAACAGATTTTATGTGCTTGCATGTATTAAGTGTCTAAAAGCTGCAGAAAGCTTAAGAAGGAAATTAAATATTTGTTATCTGAATAAAATATTTCAACATATTTCTACAAAATTTTATTTCTGAGAGGATTCTTTCTTCTTTTTAGTTTTTCTTTTTTTTGTGTGTGTGTGTGTGTGTGTGCTGAGTAAATGGATTTTTATACTGAGTCTTACCTGGCTCTTAGCACATTTTGCAAAGCATACTTACTGCTGACTTCACCAAGCAGACAGGGCTAAGGTCAGAAAAGATAATCAGCAAATTTAAAAACAAGTCACCAGAAATAGATAGTGTTTCACATAATGTGAAGAGCAGCAAAATTCCTCAAGTGTTTTTGTTAGAAAGATGAGATTGCTTCACCTAATATTCTTCATCTTGTTCAGCTAGAAATAACTCATACAGCATTATAAAGAAGGCCTAGATAATGAAATAGGTGTAGGAACAGAATTGCCTCGACGAAGTTTCAAAAGCAGATAGCACTGTTTTGCATCTTAGCCTGCAGAAATGACTCTTTAGAATTAAAAATGTTTTTTGTTTTAGTTCTGAAGGTTCCTGTTTTACACCTTAAAGTCCATTAGTACAGCTGTTCTTACACAGCAAGGGGTTGCCTGGGGTTCTAAAAATTGTGGGCTTCAGTCTGAAAACAGCTTTTTCTTTCTGCAGGAGACACATGGTGGCTTAGTCTGTGTATGCATTGCTCCCAGTCCACAAGGCTGTGATCGTGCTGCGGGTCCTCCCTGCTGCGGTCAGCCTTGCACATTGGGTCTCGCTCCCCAGTCACCTGCATGGTGACATGGAGAGTGTTACCATGCCTGTTCGACCCCACTGCCCTGGTGTCTCTCTCTTCTTTGTCAAGGACCTTGGCAAGGTTGGTCCTTGTCCACTACCACCTCCAGTTGGGAGCTGGTGTTTTATTCAGGTACATAGTGAGGAACATAACAGCTCTTTTTGTGCTGTGACACCAGCATACTCTTTGTGATGTTTCATTCTCTAGCTGATAAAATGTTGAGCTGCAGATTTAGTTAGGGAAATTACTGGGATCATCACTACTGTGGTGATGTTCAAGTCACTCCAAAATATTATTTTTATGCTCCTAATTGTGCTATGAAAGCAGATAAACATTAAATACTTCTGATAACAATGCTTCAGAAGGTGGGCTGTTCAGCTACTGTGGGTCCATCATCAAAAAATAATGTGCTTTTCTGGGTGAATTAGAATATGTGTACTGAGAACTATGTATGGAAATAGTAGTGAAATAGTATTTCCCAAAGCATCTTCATGCTTCTGTTTAACTTCTGGTTAGGACTGAAGGTAGGACAAGCAAAATACACATTCAAAAGGTATGTTGAAATGTTCTTCTGAAGATATTCATATGTCATTTGAATTCAAGGTAAAATTAGCTCAGACCTTTTAAAATTCCTAACAGGAGTTATATTCTCAAGAGAGAATGTCCCAGAGCAGGTGTGCTTTTGTCTAGGTGGAGATCCTTTTTTTATGCTGAAATGGTCATCCATCCTTAAATATCCCAAAGAAATTTACATAATTCTCTAAATTCTATTCCTGCCTATTATTCATCCATACAAAGACACTGCCTATATGCCCATGTTAAGATTTTGTTTCAGTGTTATAAATAATAATCCTATTTTTCCAAATGGGGTAGAACGCATCAGCAAATAAACTCTGGTTTCAGAAACTAATTTTTTCTGACTTGCTTTCACTTCCAAACCTGTTTTACATTTCTTTTGTTGAGGAGTTTTACAGATTGGTTTTTTCGGTTGCTGTTGTTAAGGGTTTGTTTGGGTTTTTTTTATTTAAAGGACATTTTTAATTGAAGACTAAGCACTGCTGGTCACAGAACCCTTTGCTTATTTTTAGGTGCCCTATGCCTGGATGCCAGAATTCAAAATGTTTTCATTACTTTTAAATCTCTCTCATTTTTTTTCCCCATTAGAAGTCCTGAAAAGAACAGCGTATGTCGCCAACTTTGCCTAATTAAGAGCATTTTGTGGTTATTTGCATTATTTATGCACACACTCACACACACTCTACAGGCTATTTTTGAAGTTCATTGTTTTCCTCTGCCAGTAGACTTGGTATGGATATTGATTTCCTTGACTACCCTAAAGCTGCCATAGATGTAAACCACAAAATAAGTCATTTTCAAAGATAGTAGGAAGAATCCTTTTTGACCGCTGAGTAGAACAAATACGTACAGAATAGTTGTTACTAGTCCTGGGGTTTTTTATGGTAGTGGTTGTGCTGCCTCATCAGCAATCTAATTGTCCCCCATTTGGCACTTTCAAGCACAAAACCAAAGGGACTGGAGGTTAGCCTGTGTGTTGAAATTTATCACCAACTCCATAAAAATACGTACATACTTAACTTCCATAAATGGACATAAATTCCAATCGACTTCAAATAGCAATTAAGAATTTAAAGAAAGTTTACAAACTTTTGTAGATCTGGCTCCAAGGAAGGGAACAAAAGGGTGTGCAGAATGTGCTGTAACCTAATAGGAAGCATTTACCTTCTAAAGTTTACAGAAATGCACTCACTCCTTGCTGCTCCCACCTGACACAGTTTCAGGTTTGTTAGAGAATAATTTCTGCTGTGATTACTTAACAACTAAAACCTTTCCTTAGACTAGCATATCTCTGCCTACTGTTAAATGGATTCCATCTGTGTTTGCCAACAGTATGCACAGCTCAAACTCAGCAGCCTTACAGTCCACTGAAATATTTTCTTCTTCAGATAAGCAAACATAGGTCTATGCCACACAACACAAAGAGAGATTTCTTTATGTTCATGAGATTATGTAAATAACCTGCACTTTTATGTTCAGTATCTTGAACAAGGACACAGCTGGCTGTGTAGTTCCCTCAGTACACCTGATAATATAGAGCATATCACAGAGGCCTGCATAGAAGAGTTTGTGTCTGTTAAGGGGCTGGCTACTTTTATTTTCTAGGAGAACTCCAGACTATGTTTAATAATGCTGGCTCGGGTGTTCCATTCAAACAACTTATAGTCAGTACCTATGCAAATATAACACGATAGACTTACAAAACAAATCACCAGAATTTCTTAAAAGAAAAAGGTCTTAATGTAATGCACTTTTCATTTAATCTACAAATAATTCCTTTTAAAATGATCTGTTCCGAGACTGTAAACAGTAGAGGCCTCACTCACTGTTCATTGTCTCCAGTGAGATGATCTGTCTGAAGAGTGCTGATTAACATTCTTTTAAAGAGGTCAGCTTGTTTCAATGAGAATCGTGATTTCTTTCTGATATGGCAGCCGCCGTGAGTATTTACGCTTCTTTCCACTTCAGCTGTATGTGGCTGGAGGGTGTACAGTCGCATCCAGACATGACTTAAATAATCTGAAGCCATTTGTCACATATCCTGCTTGAATTAGGACCCTTAATGTAAAGGGATTTGAATGAATAATTTTCAGTTAATAATTATTTAGGAATTGTAACCTCTTGCTTAACTTTTCTGTGAACAATGATTTTAGGAATATATTTGTTCTTTGTCACTGCTCAAATAATTATTTGTGTAAAAAGATCCTATCCAATACTTTTCCTCTCCATTTTATGAAGATATTAATCATTGGTTGAGATAAGTTACTTTTGCTTTATGATCTACTATTTTGATTCCCAGGAGATTTAGTATGTTTATGTGTAAACGAGTCATTGAAAGCAGAAACAGATGTTAAAAAGAGCTGTCTTGCAGAAAGCCACGTTTAAATCTTGTGTAGAACTAACAGACATCCAGTATACCTACCAATTTACATGGCCAAGTATCTTTCATTCTTCAACAGTTCAAGCAGCGATGGTTTTGAGTGAGAATAACTGTGACCACCATAAGAGACAGAGCCCAAAGTCATGGACTAAATGAACTCAAAGTTTTGTGGACTTCTTACAAGGGTGGTCCACAGATGATAGGAATGATATCTGCATATTATATCAAAGGATGGGAAGTGGTGGTGGGGGTTAATGAGTATGTATTGGATACTGTGGGACATCAGTATGACGTAAATGGTATGGAATAAGGGGTGGAGAGTATACTGGTTTTGGCTGGGATAGAGTTAATTTTCTTCATAGTAGCTAGTATGGGGTTATGTTTTGGGTTTGTGCTGGAAACAGCATTGATAACACAGAGATGTTTTCATTATTGCGGAGCAGAGCTTACACAGAGTCAAGGCATTTTCTGCTTCTCACCCCACCCCACCAGCGAGTGGGCTGGGGGTGCATATGAAGTTGGGAAGGGGACACAGCTGGGACAGCTGACCCCAACTGACCAAAGGGATATTCCAGACCATATGTTGTCATGCTCAGCTTATAAAGGTAAGGAAATAAAAAGGAAGGGGTGCATGATCGGAGTGATGGTGTTTGACTTCCCAAGTATCCATTGCAAGTGATGGAGCCCTGCTTTCCTGGAGATGGCCAAACACCTGCCTGCCAATGGGAAGTAGTGAATGGATTCCTTATTTTGCTTTGCTTGTGTGCACGGCTTTTGCTTTAACTATTGAACTCTCTTTATCTCAACCCATGAGTGATCTCACTTTTTCAATTCTTTTTCATATCTTACTGGGGATGAGTGGCTGTGTGGTGTTACACTGCTGGCTGGGGTTAAACCATGACAATAACAAAGAACTGAAACAGGAAGAAAGAAGGACTAAACCTCACAAACTCCTAGTTTTAGGAATCTAATTTGTGGTTGAAACACTGTCCAGCAGTATGAATCTCAGGCTGCCCATGCAAGATGCCTGTAAATTAGTCATTTATGTGTTAAGTCCATACACAAGAAGGTGCTTAAAGAAGGTAGAAATCAAGACATGTATTGGAAGGTGGTGGTATTTTGTAGTGGGAATGTATTGCTCTGGGAGATGATTACTTCCACCAGCCTTGTCCAGCAAAAGCAGAGGGAAGATAAAGGTATAATGCTTCCTTTTATCCAAAAGTCAGTGTCTGGATCACTGATTCATGATATTAGAGGTGTAAATCCCTTTTCCACTTGTGGTTATCCAAACCTATAAATAATTGGTAGAGTGGTGGTATCTGTGATATGACCTTCTTCACAGTCTTTATTAATTTTTAGTCCTCCTCTCCAACAGCCTAACTCCTTCCCTTCTGTATCAATTGTCAGAGCACCAGTGTTTAAATGGTTTCAGGAACACTTTTCATTTACTAGTGCACTTACACTAATGTCACATTCGTTTTCTGTGAATGTTGTTACTGATAAAATATCACTGACTACACATGAAAAAAAGCCCTCATGTAGAGATCATTCTTACACTACTGCCTAATTCCAGGTTTTCTCAGGGGGATATGATGTCAGAATGGAGAAAGGACACTGCTTTCATACTACTAAAATACCACAGCTGCAAAACACTATTATTGTATGTGAAACATCAGATGCAAAAAGCAACACTTCGGAGGGTAAGCGTGGTGGGACATGGTTTGGATAATGCAACAGTGCATCCTAAGATTGTCATTCAAAATTAATTCAGCACCAGTGGTTGTCTAGACAAGTGTCATCATGTTTTATTTACCTCATCCAACACCACTGCTCCTTCTGAGAAGATCCTTATTTCACACTTCACAGTTTGTCCCATTCTTTGTCCTGTTCAACATAAGCAGCGGGAATCTGGCCACCACTGAGATTCTTGTTTCACCTAGTGAGAAAGTGCATGTATTACTGACAAAACAGTATGATCTGGGCTATGTATTTTAAAGATTTTCTTTCACACTGGTGTTTCATATTCATATTCTTTTGACCTTTTAGGATTGCCTTTGAAGGCAGAGAGGAGAGAATCTAGTTCATTTTCATAAAATTTCACAGTTGCTGGTGTTTTTTTATACTCACATTTTCAAGTTTTACAACTGCCATTTTTAAGAGTTTGCCTTTTCTGCCTCTATTTCAAAGTGGTAAACATGCTTCTTTTTTGTTTTTGTTCTTTTCTGCCTCCCAATTACTCAAACAAGAATAATTCTCAGTTCTTGTCCATAGTCATATACATTCAAACTAAAACTGGTACAGTGCATTCACCTCTTATACTTCATATATCACCTTGGTTGATCATGAGTTCTTATGCTCCTTGCTTCGTTATTTAATACTGCTAATTGTTCAAAGTACTGTAGAGTCCAAAACTTGCCTTAAACAAGGACGCAACAATGCTATATGCCATGACCTGAAAGAAAAAGTCTTTTTAGGTCAATGTGCACAGACGGAAGAGAGACTGTAAGGAAATTAATCACATATAAAATAAACTTTTTTTTCTCCTGAGAAGTCAACAACAGAATTGAAAGGAGTTAGGTTATATGAAAATGAAATGTACATCAGAGGTAGGGAAAGTGTTTGAATTATCATAGTGAAAAAAGTAAAATACAAGAGAGCTAAGAAAAGCATTGATATACATTGGTAAGTATAAGCTTAAAACTGTAGTGATGTCATTATTTTCACTGATTATCTTAAGCCATATAGCTTTAGGAAGAGACAACTTTTAAGAGTTTTTTCTTCCTGAGAAAGTTTCTTCTATATATTGCAAAGATTATACTTAGACTTTGATTAAGAAATGGCAAACAAGCATTCAAAACTAAGTCTGGAATGTCATGCCAGTTTTGCCCCACATTAATTACTGTATGCAATGTGTAAGAATACCTCAAATCATTAGTACACATAACAGAAATCAGAAAGCAGGATCTATTCCATATTATGAATGTTAATAAAACCTGAAAGACATGAACCAAATTCAGCTAGGCCAAAATATTACCTCTACATTAACATGTAAGCCTTGACAGTATGATATAAAAGTTAGGTGGACTGATTAGCAGAGGTTCCCATTTCCTTTGTATTTCTGGTACCATCCCCTGACGATTATCTCTTTACATGATGTGTGTGTATGCATGCATATGTATGCATGTGTGTGGCTGCATCTATGGAATACAAGTTCAAGGATATACAACAGATAGGTTGTAATTTCTTCCACTATTTTTACTTCTAATTTTTCTGTTATATAGATCACATTTTGGCCTTTCAGAAATCATTACACAGGACTCATCTTAGGTATGATAAGCTTACTAAGACTTAAAAGAAAGTTTAACATTCAGCCACATTGAAAGAAAGTTCCCGTTAATACTTAAGGCATTTAAAACCAGAAGGATTATTCTATCATCAGATGTGACCGGTGATTGCCATGGGACATGACAATTTACTTTTAATTTCTATTCAATATACAGAGATTGATTCCTAACCCTGATTCCATAAGATCCATTTCTATTACTACTTAGTAGATTTTTAAATATGTTTTGCATCCTTTCTTCTGTACTTCTTAAGTTCATTCTCTAAAAATTACTTCAAAGCTACCAAGTAAATGTCCACCTTTGGTATGATATTTACTAAAAGTCTTAGAACTACAGAAACTTGTCTGAAAACAAAGTCTCTTACTTGTGAGGAATCTTGTTTCCTGAATGCATGCACAGATTTCACTGAAATTCAGTCTAAACCAAAAGTGGGAAACTTCCAAGAGAAAACCTGGAAATACAGTGTTTCCTAACTGCAGTATACAGCTGCTCAACAGATTTAATCATTTGTACTTTTGTAGTCTGTGGCTCTGGAAGACTCCTGAGGAAAGCTCATTCATGGCTGAGGACCCAGCACTGCTTGTGCTACCACTCTTGAACCATGAGGTTCAAGAACTTAAAGCCTCAGGTCCCAGCCCCCCTGCCAGCACTCTGGCAGTCCACAAGAGAGGAGTACGGGAGAGCTGACTTCATTCCAGAGACAAATATTTCAGTCTCAATGAAGCTTGGTAATGCCTGGTTTTGTCGGAGATGTTCTAAAAGATCCTTAGTCCCTTACGCAGCGTGCTGACAAATACTGCTTTACCATATCCTTTTTGTTTTTGTCTATCAGTATCTGACCATCCTTTCTTAACTAATTTTCAATTCCCAAGTTCTTAACGGCAGTCACCTTCATTGTTTTGTTTGTACTGCTTCGAACACAGAGTACATACCCACCACTTGTAAACGGTTCTTTAACGCTCAGACTAAGACTAACAGTATTTTTACTCTTACTACTTGTAATTTAAGTAGGAAAAAGAATATCATACAACAAATGAGAGTATTCCTGGTTTAAAAATTTATGGTAATAAGTCTGATTTGCACATTAATCATATTCTAAACAAAAAAAGTTTTCCACATATCTATTTAGTCATGTGTGCTTATTAACCTTAACAAGAGGAGATAAGAAAATAAGGACTTCTTTCACCACTTTCCCATTATATGGCCTGATGGAAAAAGCAGTGGTCAGTTGTCTTCCAGAGACAGAGAAAAAGTTACCATCTTGTCACTGTCACACATGAAAAATATTATCTATCACAGGGAGATTAATCCACCATTGTCTTCTTTTCCTCTTGCTTTTTAGTGGCTGATGAAGTTAAACTCCAAGGGGAATCTCATACATATATGAGTAACTTTACTTGCTACCCATGACAGTTCTGCAGAGCCACAGTAGCTTCGGATAGATGGATGGACTCTCTTTTAACTCATACATTTTCAATGGAATTAGAAAGTACTTTCTGCTTATGAAGCTACCTGCAGTTACATTAACGTGAATTGATGTTATTAGTTACACATGATTACTCAGAGAAGGGTTCTTTTTACCTTTTTTCTCTGCCCCACAAATGATCAGTTTTTAAAGGATGGTTTCATATTGGCCTGGAAAGCAAAATACATCATTTTTGCACTATTTCTTATAGAATATTGGGTAATGATTTGAAATATAGCAGTTTTACTAAAGAATGTTGACTGTTCTGTACTTCATACACTGTTTTACAGTTGTAGGAAAGTTATCTATCAGAAAAGTAAAGTTTTAAAGGAAATTCACCAGTATTTCCTCTCTTTTGCAAAGTAGAAATTGACAAAACCAGTGCTGAGATACAAACCTCTTTGAAGGGGACTTTAAAGTAAAAACTATACTAATCCTTTGACCAGAGGTTCCCTCTGAGGCATAGTTTATCTATCATTGTAATATTATAAAACACATGCATTTATGAGTGGGTGACATTATATATATCCATAGTTATTGTGAAATACTCTGCTAAATAAACTCAGTATCTTTTTGACAAAACTAGGCAGTTAGTACACTTAATTTTCATTAGAATAGTCTTGCCTGCATTTCCTGTTTAGTTATTTGTGAAACTCTGAGTAACTTTCAAAAATGCTGTTTTGATTAATGTATAGAACTGTCAGATTTTGCTGGTTTTGGCTGAGAATGGGCTAATTCTCTTCACTGTAGTGCCCCTGGGACCTTTCCAGCTTCCCGTGCTCTGCCATGTGGGCAGAAGACTGGGAGGGATGGGGCCACGGCCAGGGGATCTGACCCCGACTGGCCAACAGGATGTTCATTCCATACCACGTGACACCATGACCAGTATATTAATGGGGGCAGTTGCAGCTCGGGAAGGTGTGGTGTCGAGTTGGCAGGCGGTGAGCAGCTGTATCATGTGCGGTTCATTTCAGTGGTTCATTCCCCACCCCCCTCCCAGGTTTCGCACCTCTCATTGTTTTCCTTTCCATTGCATTTTTGTTGTGGTTTGGTTTTTTTTTTTAATTATTAAACTGTTCTTATCTCAACCCACGAGCATTACCCTTCTGATTGTCTCCCCTGTCCCACCAGTGGGGGAGTGAGCAAGCAACTGTGTGGGGCTGAGTTGCCGGCTAAACCAAAACAGATCCTTGTTTTGCTAGGTGCTGTACTGATGGCTGGTGAAAGACTGTCACTGCTTCAAAGAACTTACTATTGAGAAAGCAAGATGCACAGAGTGAAAAAAAAGAAATCTGATTTTAAGTCAGTTAAAAGCATTCATCTAAAATAAGGATGTAAATAGGCTTTGTGAAAGGTAACCCTGTTCTTTGAGATGCATTCACTTTCTCTCAGTGCATACAAACTATCAAACTACATGTGAACAGCAAGCATGTATACAGCAGTTAGAATGGAAGAATAATTTGCTTCTGCTCTACTTCTGGGTCATTCTCTCTCCTCAGCTCCAGTGCATCCTAAATTTCAGCTGTCCCAGCCTGCCTACATTCAGAAATCCCTTTCATAGAGCCAATGAAAAAGTGAACTGAGAGGCTCTGATGACCTTGATATATTCCAGGGTTGAGGGACTCCTACAAACAGACCTCAGCTCTGCACTGCCATAACTCTGTTCTGTGCACACATACTATACGCAACTTGTGGAGCTGAAAAAACTAAAAGGCCAAATTTTAACGCTCAATTATAATAGCTGTCCATGACAAATACTGCTTTATAAAAATGTGTTACTATTTCTGACTCTAAGTCAGTGAATCTAAATGAAATCCAAACCATCTATTTCAAATCCATGTTAGTATACAACAAGTATTCTTCTGTTCTGCTGCACACAAGGGCTTAGTCAAAGTGGAGGCACGGACTGGACACATTGAAGGAGAGTCTGATAAACACAATACATTCCAGTTCTTTACAAAATCATACCTTGGTGGCGGACAAAAGCTCAGCCATTGTGATCTTCAATACTGTCGAAGATCTACCAATTCCTGTTAGGAGTCATGAATATATCCTCATCTCAGTTTTCTCAAAGATAGCTGGCAAACCTAATTAAGCGATAGCGATCTCATTTCTTTTGACATAGCAGGAGAATGAACATCCGTTCCACGGACACATGGAGGTCAGAGCTGACTCCTCATGAAGAAGGCTGACCTAAGGATTGCAGATACTGTTTGGCTTCTTACACCACATTGTTTTTATGCACTTATTTCTACTAAAGCTCTGTGATAGGCACATAAATGTGTTATTTGTGCAGCCCAAGTAAAGCTTATGTCTCTTAGTATATACTGTCAATTTTTCTGCCAAATACTGACTTGAAGTACTGACATGCAGCCACAGAGGTTTATCAATAATGGACATATCATGTTCATTAATGTTTGCCTTACTCAGACACAGTATATTATTCATAACAATGAAATTTACTCCACACTATTGCTAGGACTTCGAAATATCCATCTACATTTTTTAATAGGATAAAATGAAGCGCTAACTCCCATACTTTAATTATGTGAATGATGTAAATGGGTCATTCTTTCTATCTTCATGTTTTCTTCTCATGTGGAAGAGCTTAAAGGATATGATAGCATGGACATTTATAATAATATGGACTTAGTATAATAATGAAAGTATAGTAATTTGCAAAATATTAAATAGGTCTACAAATGTCAATGAAATGAAGTTAATCTTTTCTAAAACTGAATCATAATTTTTACCTTCTCAGGCTTAATATTAGTTAAAGTTCACACAAATTAGCTTTGTCCAGATTCTAAATGATGTCCTTACTCAGGACATCATTTATTATGAGGTAAGAACAGCTCTTTATGGCCTTTCACTGAGATCACAGTCTACCAATAGAAGAAAGGCACCCATACTCACATCTTCATTTATTTCTGAATTTCAGTACATTTGTATCAGCAATGCACTTACCATTGCCACCTTTCCATCAGCCAAAAGCCAACTTGTTTTGTAAAGCATCTAAACCCAACTGCTTAGAACTTTATCTTTTCTCTCTAATTTTTAACATGTAATTCCATTTCCTGATTGCATGTGTAGAAAGTGAATAAATTTAGTTTAAACAGATACCTTTATTCTAAAATATCTGTGTGTTAGGAGAAATAATTTTTGTCACTGAATTACAAGTTACATGTTATTAAATTATAAATTATGTTTTAAGAGCTGGCTTACACTTATCAGAGCTAAATATTTCATGGCAATATGATGTTAGTGCTTCTGATGGGAAAGCTGTACAGGAGAAGAAAAATTTCATAAGAGATTTGCAAAGAAAACATATATTAATAGTTGATTGAGACATATCTATTTATTTGTCAGAGTGAAAGGAACCAAATCATCTGAGAGGCTGAAAAGACATTTCCAGGAGACAAGGAGACATGAAGTATAGGAAACTTACTTATCCTCCAAGCACTTCTGGTGGTATTACTATTTTTATTTTACTTACTATGTTTCCTTGATTCACGTAGATGAAGAGAGAATCTTGTTCGTTATTGGTACCTAACCTGCAATCGACTTATAAGAGTTTCAAAGAATTGAAAACATATCTCACAGACATTAGTGAATTCTGTGGTCGATAGCTTCCTGAACAGATGTGTACTCGATAATGGAGTATTCGTTTTATGCAACCACCCTCTGGAGCTGAGAGGAAAGAAACTGCAGGATTCTTATAATGATAAAATAAAATAAACTGAAAACAAACCATGAAAAACAGCATTGGGTGAAACAGATGTATAAGGATGAAAAACTATAAATATCATCCTTGATACATATAAGACAGAAGAAATATTTTCAGATGTCAGTAATATTCTTATTTGCCTGCAGTAATCGCAGAATCACAGAACAGTAGGGTTGGAAGGGACATTTGGAGATGATCTTGTCCAACCCTGCTGCTTGAGCAGGCACACCTAGAGCAGGGGCACAGGAACGCATCCAGGCAGGTTTTGAATGTCTCCAGGGAAGGAAACTCCCCAGCCTCTCTGGGCAGCCTGTTCCACTGCTCTGGCACCCTCACTGGAAAGAAGTTTCTTCTCATAGTGAGGTGGCACTTCCTGTGTTCCAACTTGTGCCCATTGCCCCTTGTCCTGTCGTTGGGCAGTAAAGAGTCCAATCCGATCCACCTGACACCCACCCTTTAGATATTTATAGGTATTGATGAAATCCCCCTGCAGTCTTCTCCAGGCTGAACAAACCCACGTCTCTCAGCCTTTCCTCATAAGTGAGATGTTCCAGTGCCCTTATCATCTTGGTAGCTCTCCACTGGACTTGCTCAAGGAGTTCCACATCCTTCTTAAACTAGGGGGCCTAAAACTGGACACAGCACACCAAATGTGGTCTCACTAGGGCAGAGTAGAGGGGAAGGATAACCTCTCTCGATCTGCTGGCCACACCTTTTGATGCAGCCCAGCATACCATTGGCCTTCTTGGCCACAAGGGCACATTACTGGCTTATGGTCAACTTGTTGTCCACCAGCTCTCCCAGTTCCTTCTCAACGGAGCTGCTTTCCAGCAGGTCAACCCCCAGTCTGTACTGGTGCATGGGGTTGTTCCTCCCCAGATGCAGGACCTTACACTTGCTTTTGGTTTTTTCATGAGGTTCCCCTTGGACCAGCCCTCTAGCCTTTCCAGGTCTTGTTGGATGGCAGCACAGACTTCTGGTGTATCAGCCACCCCTCCCAGCTTGGTATCATCAGTGAACTTGCTGAGTTTACACTCTACCCCATCATCGAGGTCATTGATGAATATGTTGAACAGGACTGGACCCAGCACAGACCCCTGGGGAACACCACTAGTGACAGGCCTCCATCCAGGCTCTGCCTTGTTGTTCATTACCCTTTGAGTTCTGTTGTTGAACCACTTCTCAATCCACCTCACTGTCCTCTCATCCAACCCACACTTACTTAGCTTGTCTGTGAGGATGCTATGGGAGACGGTGTCAAATACCTTATTGAATTCCAGATAGACAACATCCACTCCTTTCTCTTCATCGACCCAGCCAGGTTTATCATGATAGAAGGCTATCAGGTTGGTCCAGCATAATCTTCCCTTGGTGAATCCATGTTGACTGTTTCTGATAATCTTCTTGTCCTATACATGCCTGGACATGACCTCGAGGATTAACTGCTCCATCACCTTTCCAGGGACAGAGGTGAGGTGGACTGGCCCATAGTTTCCCAGGTCCTCCTTCTTGCCCTTTTTGAAGATTGGAGTGATATTTGCTTTCCTCCAGTCCTTGGGCACGTCTCCTGTCCTCCTTTCAAAGATGATGGAGAGTGGCTTGGCAAGAACATCTGCCAGCTCCCTCCACACTTCTGGTTTCATCCCATCAGGGCCCATGGCTTTGTGAGGATCCAGTATGCCTAGGTGATCTCTGACCCAATCCTCCTAAACCAAGAAGAAGTCTTCCTTTCTCCAGATTTTCTCCCTCTGCTCTGGGGGCTGAGATGCCTGAGGGCCTTAGCAGTAAAGACCGAGGCAAAGAAGTCATTCAGTAAACCCACCTTCTCTGCATCCTGTGTCACCAGGGCCTCTTCCTTGTTCAGCAGTGAGCCCACTGTATCCCCAGTCTTCGTTTTACTGCTCATGTATTCTTGTTATCTTTGACATGCTTTGCCAGATTTAATTCCAACTGGGCCTTGGCCTTCCTCGTTGCATCACTGCATACCCTGACAACATTCCTATATTCCTCCCAAGTGGCCAGTCCCTTTTCCACATACTGTGAACATCCCTCTTCCATTTGAGTTTCTCTAGAAGCTCTTTGCTCATTCATGAGGGTCATGAGGCTCCTCTGCCTGACTTCTTCCTCCTGGAGATGCACCAACCTTGAGCTTGGAGGAAGTGGTCCTTGAATATTGTCCAGCTTTCTTGGAACCCTCTGCCTTCCAGAGCCCTAGCCCATGAGATTCCTCCAACCAGGTCTTTGAAGAGGCCAAAGTTGGCCCTTTAGAAGTCCAAGGTTGTAACCTGACTCATAGCCCTGCTTCTACCTCGCAGTATCCTAAACTCAAACATCTCATGGTCACTGCAGCCAAGGCTACCCCCAACTCTCACATCCTCAACCAGCCCTTCCTTGTTTGTTAGGATAAGGTCCAGCAGCACATCTTGCCTCATTGGCTCCTCCACCACTTACATCAAAATGTTGTCCTCGATGCTCTGCAGGAACCTTCTGGATCGTGCGTGGCTCACCATGTTGCTTTTCCAGCAAATATCAGGGTGGTTGAAGTCCCCCATGAGGACCAGGGCCTGTGATTGTGAGGGTACTTCCAGCTGTCTGTAGAAGGCTTCATCAACTTCCTCTTCTTGATCAGGTGGCCTGTAGCAAACACCCACAACAGTGTCACCCATATTTGGCTGTCCCTTAATTTTTACCCACAAGCTCTCCACCTGTTCTCCTTCCACTCCAAGGCAGAGCTCGATGCATTCCAGTTGCTCCCTCACAGAAAGACCAACTCCCCAACCTTGCCTTGCTGGTCTGTCTTTCCTGAAAAGCCTGTAGCCATCCATGACCACATTCCAGTCATGTGAGCTATCCCACCATGTCTCTGTGATTGCAATGAGATCATGGCCCTGCGACCACACACAGATCTCTAGTTCCTCCTGTTTATTCCCCATGCTGTGTGCATTGGTGTACAGGCATTTCAGAAAGATACTTGAGCATATGGGTTTCCCTGGAGGGTTGTACAAGGACCCACTACAGCCATGCAAACCCTTGAGGTGGTTGGTCTCCTGGTTGCCATCACATGAGGCTGCCACAGCACCTTTATCACTGCTCAGGTTGTCCTTTCTTATTCCCCCATTGTGTGTGATGGCATTAGCATTGCCAGCTTGTCCCTCTCCCTCTGAGCTCCTCAGTTTAAAGCCCTCCTCACCAAGTTTGCCAGCCTTACACCAAAAATTCCCTTTCCCCTTCCAGACAGGTGAAGTCCATCCTTCCCTAGCAGCCTACAGTTGTTGAAGAACGTCCAGTAATAACTGTATGGGTTTAGTTGTTCTTATAAAGAAGATATTTAGACCCTGATTCTGAATTATTTAGGTCAATGTTGCCCCTAAAAACCCTACAGGATTCTTACTACCAATGTTCAACTGATATTAATCTACATAGTACCTAAAGCCAGCGTGCTTTTATACTTCGTGAGTAAAATGCCTTTATGGAAGTAAACCTCTATTTCCAAATATGCATGTCCATGCTCTATAAATTTGATACTTAGTAATAAGAAAGGCCTTGGGCATTGCGAATAGATATATGTGCATAGAAATCCACTATGCTTATGATGAGAGTCCTATTATGCTTGCAAAGCAAGAATTTACATTTTTCAAGCAAGCTGCTCATGCAGAGAGCAATTAATGTAGCACAGTAGATTAAATCCTGTACATCTGGCCTGTGTCTTCCTTTTCAAACTGGGGGCCTAACCCCACAATTGTGAATAACATTATCTCAAGTGCATCGTAGCCAGGCATCTTTCTCTCACTGACTTCCTATTTTATCTTGCCACTAAGAGTTTTAATGTATGTATACAGAATAAAACATTTAGCTTCAATATGGGCAAGGGATTCTGGCAGAACAGGATGGATTCATGTAATGTTTCCTCAGAATGGCCAATAAAACAGTGACTGAAAGAAATATTGGTGAAAAAATATGATTTCAAGTGCTCTCAAATTTGAAAAAGATTTTTATTGGACATGTTCTGATTACAGTTAAATATTCTTACTGTATTTTTCAAGAAACTTCCAGAGGACATATCTACTGCCAGAAGACACTTATGGAGCAGCAATTCCTATGTAGATAGAAGCTTCACCCCAGAGGTAAACACCTCAGCTACAGGTAAATCACTAGTTAAACCCCTCTTCTCAACCCTTTTGATGTCTGTCACATTGCTTTCTTCTGTCTGTCTGAGATGTGCAGAAATACCAGTGGCTGGCATTTCAACAACTTTGGTCTTTTTGCTAATCCAGCCTATAGTGCTAAATTCTGCAGAATAAATTTTTCATTGATATTACTGCAAGTCAATAAAAAGATTGGAGGATAGACTAGCTGGAGAACATGGAAAGAAGTTTAAATCTTTCTCTGTTTCTACTATATTTTATATTCTGTTGAGAAATTCAGCCCATTAAACTAAGAAAATTCACAGCTAAGATTAAATAGTGGCATATCCTCTTGAGTATATATTTTCCTTTATCCTTCCCCCAACAATAACAGTTGGCATATGAATGATATTTTCTACCTTCAGAGTGCTCTAGGGTGATTTATTTAGTGCAAGTTAAACTGTGAATCTTGCTTAACTACACTTTTCAAACCTCAATCTCCATAATTTCACCAAATAGGCGACCTTTATTATGGAACAAAGAGCTAATATTAGCATCCCTTTGAAAAGTTGCATACCACTGAGACTTCATTATCATGGCAAAAATGCTATAAAAGTAAACATAAATAATGCAAAAAGCATTGGTCAAAATCTGATCCAATTTCACCAGATGATTCTTTACTGTACAAATAATCTTAAAGTCAAAGAGACAAACTACCATTCAGTGAAAAGCTATCATAACCTGGACCCTAAATTAGCATCTTGTAAATAAAAATAATAAAAAACCCCACAACAACCCCTTCCCCCTAAAAAAACCCAACCAAACCTCAAGCAAAAAGAAGACAATGAATTTTATGATGTATAATTCTCCTTTTTTACCCACTTATGAACGCGTGAGAATCATTAATTCACAAGTGATCTGTTATCAGCCAATCATTATTGAGAATGTAAAAACTGTAATTTACATGTAGTTTTGGTTTTAGTTGTGTTAACAGTTACATTAATAGTTAACAGCACTTAACTGGAATTTGCAAAATATCTCAGAATACTGAAAAAAACACCCATCTTTAATATGGTTTTCAGTTTAGAAATAACAATTAAAAAGATCCTATAGCATAGCAATATTGAAGGCTGGATTTCTATAACCTCACATTGCCTGTAAATTAAGGAGGTGATGTTACTAATAAGCCAAGAAAGAAGCTCAAAAAAAGCTTTGTAACACCAAAAGATTTACATAAGAAGAGTTTAGAAAAAGAAGGAAAAATCTTATTCCTGATTTTTTTCTCTCATTTATAGGCTGGATACCCAAACTCCACAGGAAATTCAGTTTAGTCTTTAATGGCTGAAAATATGTTCAATTAAAAAATAAACCTTTATAGCAAATTTCTCACTACATCTTAATCTATCTCACCTCTGGATCTGATGACAACACTTGAGTTTTTAACAGTAGATATGAAAGTGTGTTACTAAGCAGGTTAGTATTGTTTCTAACGCATCATAGATCAGAGCTTGAAAGGTCATCTAGCCTAGTCTGGAGATCCAAAGCAGAATCAGCTATAACTAACCTACCCAAGACACATATTCATCTAATCTATTCTAAAAAAATCTTCAGTGATGGAGAGTCCATACCTTCCCAGACAATCTACTCTACTGCAGATCTGTCTTCAAAGTTCTCATTCTTTTTAAATGCCTCTCACAGTAATCTTTGATGAACTCCAAGTCCATTACTTCTTACTCTGTCTCCAGTAAAAAAGGTTTTATTCCCTTCCTCTTGCAGCTCCCTTTTACACATTAGAAGACTCTTATCACGTCTCACCTCAGTCTTTTTCTGTCTAGACTAAGTAACTCAAATTTTTCCAGAGATTCCCATTGATCATCTCCGTTACTCTTCTCTAGACTGTCTCTAAATGGAAAATACCTCTCTTTAAGCACAGAGTCTTAAACTTGAGCTTCCAGCCACAGTGTTAATTCCAAGGGGGGGAATTAACAGTCTAATATGTTTCACAGACATTTCTTCTATTCCTACATTTGTACGAGGGTTACTTATTTAGAAAAATCGCATCATTAATTAAATTGAAATCATGTATAGATCTTTTGCTTGTCTGCTTTAAGGCAGTGCTGGAAAGGAGAAATCTGTCAAAGTAGAGCTCTGATCTCTAGATCTAGAGGCTTGTCACTATGCATGTTAGGTTTAATCATAGGTTGTTTTTCCTTGTTTCCGTTCAGGAACTGGGGGAAAACTTTTTTAAAAAAAAATTCAAAAGTAAACATAAATTAAATCACTGGAGAGCTCTATGAATATCAGACTAGCTGAAATTTAAAGGATATTTGATTCAGTAATTAAATTATTGCCTTAAATTTTGTTAATAAATCCGTTCTTTTATTAGTTGTATACTAGTGTTACAGTCATGCTGAAGAGAATATACACCACTCATTGATTTATTTACATACCTTCCTCCCTGCACCTATCTCCATACTCCCAGATTACTCTTGGGATCTGCCACCTCCAGAGATCCACTCTGCCTTCATCTTGCTAATGTCTTTCATTCAGCCAGGAAACCTAATACTGTACTTTGTCTTCAGAACTTTTGGGATTTGCTGTTGCTGTTTATTCATATTCAGACAAGATCCTTTAGGCAGTCTTGAATTAGGTTTGACAGCTTAGGACACGATTCATCAAAAAATATCCCTGTCTCCTGTGCCTCTCTAGGACTTCATTGGCCAGTTGATGGCTTGTATTATTAAGATGTGTTTTACAAAGAAAGAAAGTTCTGTTGGAAGAACTGGCCTGTCAATAAGGCAGGACAATTTGTACTAAAACCCATGATGAAAAGCTTTATATCATAATTTTCTGCCTCTACTTTACTTTTCTTTTATTCTGCTCCAACGAGAAGAACTCATTTTATTTGCCAAAAATCATAGAGTCTCTGGATTTATGGATGAATTTCAAAGGAGAAATTCTGAATTAAAACAAACCTGGAGTTCTAAATGATAGTAATAGAGGTATTTCTTGACTCAGTGCAAGACTCCTAAAAAGTTCTCTTAAGATTTGAACTTTGATCTAATTCAGAATACACTATACTTGGGAAGGTTGTCATGGAGAAAAAGTTTATCGTACCATCCCCAAGGACTAACAGAGTTACTTTACCAGATTGATGCAGAGTTCTGGTCAGTTTTGCTTCCCAAAAGGGAAGCTGGTTTAATGTAAACAGTGGGCTTTTAAGGGCCAGCAAACAAGCTGGTAGGTGTCGGAGGTAGGTGAACCTGGTGGGGTTTTGGATCTAAGAGTTCTCTAATCCCTATTGGCTAGATGTGAGGTTGTGATGGGTCCCTGTCCTCAGGTCTGAGCACTAGTGTGGTGTACACACATACACACGTGTGTGTGCGCAACTGGTCACACCAACAGGAAGAGAGCAGTGCCTTTATGAGTAACCACATGAACACAAACAGCATTCACTTCAATGTGAACATCACGGACAACACAGTCCATGTGCAGCTGTTCTGACATCTGGTCTCCCCAGTAGCTACCTCCAGACCATGTGCTCTCAATTTGGTGACCCCTAGATGTTCAAGTGCTCACGCTTATGGTCCCTTTTTTTCGGCAAAACCACCTAGAGTTCACACAGGCTCAGAATAGAAAGGGCACTCACGTACAGAGAAGGTCTAATAAGAAGATAAGATAAACTGAAATTATTATATACAGGGTTGGCTGGACAAGAATACTGACCAGCAGCCTGCCTACACACACCCATCCAGTTTTATTCCTTTTCCCTCCATTTTCCAAACTGTTTTTTCCTCTGATTGACCCTGATCTTTCCTTTCCCTACCTTTGGTCCTTTCCCTAAACATCCTGTAATAAATTATGCGCATTTCCACAGTGCCCTTAGAACATCCCATAATAAGCTTTATATGACCCCCAAATCCTCTCCGCTCTATCCTCAAAATTATCTTGCCCATGATTTCCAAAATAAAACCTGTACTCCTTTAAGCAATAACCCCCCTTAGTTTACATGGCAAATAGGGGACAAAATTTTCCTGAGGCATCTTGGTGGGTTTCACACCATGGCAATGGTCTAATCATTCTTTTCTGAAGGTTTCAAGTGCAGCTGCTGCATAATGCACCATTTTCACTGAACATTAGTAACGTTCCTTTGCTGCCTTTGCCCCTCTGATCCTCACCTGTTTGTATAAATTGCTTAGCCTGTAGTCAGATGACTTGAGAGTATATCTCCAGCTCCACTCTCCATTATTGGCTGTTTCCTCAAGATGTCCTTAAACTAGTAGACTTTTTTCTCATTTAAAGACTTTATTTATGAAAATAGACTCCAATGGGAAAAAATAGGTTTTGAGATTTTTTTTCCCAAACAGAACATATATGTAAAAATACATATATGCATAAGGGGAAACAACATTCACAGTTTTTAACTTGTCAGACAATGTACCTTGTATAAATTTCTCCTCCTCTATTAATATAAGAGCCCATGTTTTGAACTGCTGAATATCAAAAGAAAAAACAAATATTGGTAAACCTTAACAGTTATCAATAACACAAAATTTGTACCTAAAAAGTTAATCATGAAAGTATATTTTTATTCTTTGTGAAGTGTAATGAAACAAAGATAATAAAACTTGTGTCTGAAATAACTACTTTTTGTAAAAATATCTGATGTGCTCTTCATTCTTACAGAGCCAATCCATTATATGTAAAAGAATATTATCTAAAACACATTAATATCTACTGAAACTGAGGAGCACTTGCTACACATGATGTAAATGTGTACTCAGAATGATACAACCTGTGAAACTTAGCAAACACTAATATTTTCTATTGATGTGATAAAAAACTAAAGAATATCCTGTGTCCAGGATATTAAATACTTCTTTTTAATACATTCAGACCAAATAAATTTAAATAATTAAGACTCAAAGTTTAATCACAATAATAATAAAACAACTCAGAGGAAGGGGGCTAGGACTCAGAACCAAGAAGAGCTTAAGTTCAGCACACTCAAATCAGAATTACAGTATTCTTGTCTCAATCAGGAATTTTGCATGTGTTCATATTTGGTCTATTCTATAAATCCTAAGTATACCTACAGATAAATACCTAAGTTAAATGGGGCTGGCCCATCTTGCCGCCAGTGTGTAGATGAGTAAGTTTCTTTTCACTCCCTTCACAACTTATAAAGAGTGAGTTGGCTTACAGAACTCCAGAGGGCAATTGAACTCATGTTGCTGTGGGTATCCCAGGTCAAATTGCCTGCTCTTTGGAGGTGTTTGTTTCTTCCCACTGACTCTAAAATCAGCCTAAGAGGTAAGGCAGACTTCTTTATTTATCTGCTTCTCTAGCTGATAGACACATAGGTTAGTACAAGTGAACAGCATTCACTGAAACAGAAAAATACAATTTCTGACACACTCCTGTAGAGCAGGAATTTGACAAAAAAAAAAAAAAGCTGTGTTCTCTCTTCCAAATCATAGAATCGTAGAATCATGGAATCATAAAATCATAGAATGGTTTGGGTCGGAAGGAACCTTAAAGATCATCTGGTTCCAACCCCCCCTACCATGGGCAGGGATGTCTTCCGCTAGATCAGGTGGCCCCACACCCCATCCAACCAGGCCTTGAACAATTCCAGGGATGGGGCATCCACAGCTTCTCTGGGAATCTGCTCCAGTGTCTCACCACACTCACAGTAAAGAATTCCCTCCTAGTATCTAATCTAAATCTACCCTCCTTCAAATTAAATGTCCCTATTCATTGATTGGCTCTCCTTCTTCCGCAAATGATGAAGTTTATCAGAAAGATACAAAGAATTATGATGGGAAGATATGCACTGTATAACTACATTATACTGAAGATGTAACCCAGATTATCTGAGAAGGAACATGCTTTGTTCTTACGTTTGCTTCTTGAAGTCTGAACCTTTATGCTGTTCTGTAAACACTTTAAAAGCTTTTTTTTTACAGTCACAATATGCAGAAACCTTTTTTCTTCTTTTTTTTTTTTTGAAAGCTAAGCTTCTCATATTTCTAAGACCTGGACCTGTAATGAAACAGGTAGTAATATTTCCAAAAGCAATCACCAAAAGGATTTCCATTTGCTCTTTTATTTGCTTTCTTAGAGCTTAAAGTCATTAAGCTCTAGCAGGCCAGAGGTCACCATGCCAGAGGCCAAAGTAATAGATGAGAATGTAATAAAATGTTGATGTTAAAACATCCCCAAGATGGCTGGCAAGATTATGAATCTATTCTATTTTAATTTCTCACGTCTATTGGTCATACAATACTTTTATGTATTTCTATTTAAAATATTCAGAAAATCTCCATTTTGTTAGGTGCTAACAAAACATATTCTTAAAAGATTAACTTCATTATTGGAGCACTGCCTTCTATAAGTACCACGTTTTAGAAAAAAGTTACAATAAATGGATTTTTACAGTGATTCTCAATTTGACAGAGTACTTCTGAACATCCCCATACAAGAACTCTCTGCTCTACCCTGCATTATGCAAAATACATCTTAATTTTATAGCTACGATTGCATTTAAATCCTTGGAGATATACACATTTCTTTGTTTACTGGCAAGTATCCAGATTTATGCATTTAGAAACATTCGTAAATTTCCCCAATCTTTAAAACAAGATTCGAAGTAGTCTCATAAGTCCAAAGCTGGAAGTTCTGTGCTGCAGCCTGAGGAGTTGGACACTGAAAGGTGACTCAGGTTTCCTGCCTCCACACCTTCCATCTCCTCCTTGCCCCCAAACCCCAGAGACCTTCTTTTAGATTTTGGAATAAATATCCCTTAACACTTTCTAGATACTGTGTACTAGATGTGATGGTAGTTGCAATCTTGTTTGAAATTATAATTCAGTTATCAATTCATAGCACAATCAAAACTTAGAGAGAATTGAATTTTAAATTTCAAAGTATCTCTCAAAGGTTGTTCTTAAAAACAGAGTCATTCTGAGACTGTTTAACACAGCCTAACGGCCCTGTCTCTGTCATGTACCTACTCATTGTTACAGAGTTTTATTTTTCAGACAGAACTTTAATCTATTTCTAAAAGATTAAGAAACAGATCTACATGCAACTCATTAATCGTGGCAGTTAATTAAAAATATTAATTATAAATATTTACTTCATGCTGCATGCAATTCATTGACATTCAATGGTGTTATTAGGTGATTGACACTAATCACCTGGAAGTCTCACTTCCACACACTAATGGCACTGTTTCTCGTTTTAAGCTCAGGGATATTGAAGTTGTATATGAACATGTATCTGTGAAATAGAAAAATAAAAGATTCCTGCCTGAGAATGACAATATGTAAATCTGCCACCATTCAGGGTCAGGACCAAATATTCCATAATATGTTACAGTTAACAGGGACAGCAGGATAAACTCGGTGTTTTTCACACTTGCATTTGTTGTTTAGATCACTTGGATGTGTTCTGCACTGGTATTTGCAAAAGCTCAGTATTCCCACAGATGTTCATCTGCCTTCGCATCACTCCTCAATAACACTCTCACCTTTGGCTGATTGATTCAAAAAATTTTGAATCACGTATTAATTACATATTTAAACAATGGAATTTTTTTTTTTAGAGGGTAATGATTTTTCATTTTAAGCTGAGTGAAATCTATAGCTCTTAGAACTAATAGAAATTTAGCAAGGCTTAATAAAATGCATTCATTGTTTGCCAATGTAGCCTTTTTGTTTAAAGCAAAGAAATTACATGGTTAGGTCTCTTTAGAACTGCAGTCATAAGTTACTAATCTTTGAAGTAAGCCTTGTAGCTAAACAATTATGGATGATGTTGTTTAAGGTAAAAGAACAAAGGAAAAAAAAAAAGAAATGCGATGCTTTGATTTCCTGATAAAGTAATTATAGAGTTTTATCTTCTTATTTTTCTTTCCACTCCATTATTTTACTGCAGGCTTCTCTCATTCTGCAAAAACCTCAAGGGGTAAAAATTTCAGCCACTGGGGTTCAGTAAATTTCTTTGTTAAACAAAAGGTGAGAAGTGTAGTTTCCAGCTGCAGAGTTGGAACTCATGAGAGTTCAAAGAACCTGCTCTGGAGAAGCAGGCACTCATAATCAGACTTAAAAAGAGGGGAAAAAAGAAAGACAATAAAAAAAGGAAAAAAAAACCCCTGAACCCTCATTAATTTTATTTTATTTTTTTTTCAAATGTGATACAATAAGCAGATCAAGAACAATGTTATTTCCACAAGGTAATAAATCATTTTATGTTACTGCATTCTTCTTTGGGTGGGTGGAAGGTTCGCACATATAGGAAGGGCTGGGATTTGCTAGGACCATCAATTTTTTAGAAACCCAAACTCCACACTAAAATATCTTAGAGAGAGGAAGATTTCTGGGGACTGGCTTTCTCATATACAGGGGCTGTGTATTGATGCATCATTGAAAAAAAAATATTCTGTTGTTCTTCTACCAGCCTTTGCTGATCCCTGCAGTATATGCAAAGTATTAAATAGCCAGTCTTTACTGGGCAAAATATAGGTAATAATGAGAATTTTGTAAAAATAGTAACAGATGAATTACATATATGTTTTCATATAAGTTTCAACATATATATCTCTCATCAAGATTATAGGTTTAAAAAGCTTATACATTAAAATAATAAAAAAGTTTTTAATCTTCCTTTATTGATCTTATTGCTAAGTAAAATGAGCAATTTATTAATATATCTCCCTGTCACACCCGCATAACTCATGTTTGTGTGAAATCATCCTCCCTTCTCTCAGTTTCAGTTACACATTTAATTTTTCTTGGCTACTCTGAGAAATTTTCAGGGGAAAGAGACTTTTTTTCTTCCTAGCAATCATATTTATTTTTGTTTTGGACAGGTTTCTCCTACTTAATGTTGACAACCTGAGTTTTTTCTGTAGCATTTTTGTTGGAATCTATGTGAACTATTTTTAAAACTGCAATTTATTGTAGTCTGTTCAAATAAGCATTGCAAATATGCTAATGAGTTCTGAGGCTGGATTTTGCATAAACAACTCACACTGTATGCATTTTTAATTTATATTTTTATTCCTAATCATAGAATCACTGAGCTGATATGACTGGAAAAGACCTCTTGGGTCATCTGTTTCAATCTTTTTGCACATAGCAGACTTTTTTTCACTGCTAGTCTGTCTCCTGCGTGTGAACATATAAACACATGCAAACATATATACTCAAGTATATATATATTCCTAAAATTTAATATAATCCTCTATCAAGCAATTACAGCAACTACAGTTGCACTCTGTATCTTTGCTTACATATAGAAACTAGTTTCCTTTCCTTCCTTCTGAGCTTCATATACTCATGTCCTTTAATCACCTGGCAGGGAAAACTGGACTGTGTGAAGAAAGTAGATGGAACTTGCAGCCTATCTGAGATCAACCTGTCCATGTGATTGCTGAGTTCTTCTGAGAGGAATCAAGGCATATTCTCAGTTTGCAAACCTGAATGAGGGAACAGTCCTCACAGAAATGGTTGCCTCACACATTCATTGATAGAGATATCTGTTAATGCCTTTGGTAGACAACCAAGGTACATCAGGAAGAAGTTTTCTAAGGTTTCTCATTATCAGGAATGTCCAAAATTCTTATTACAGACTTGACAGGTCTTAAAGGCATTTTTCTAGACACTCTCTGGTAAATGTCTAGAAAAAATTGGTTAGGTGACAAAAGAAATCACAAAACTAGCAATATTTTTGAGAATGATTGTGGATGGTCATTCAACCACCTGGTACTCTTATTCTAGCTCCCCAGCTCTCTACACATTTCGGATGCTAATGACTGCAAGTAATGAAACTATTTAATAAATATAATTTTCTGGTACTGCCTTGGAAGAGGACAGTAACTTGCTCTATTACATCTTTACTGAAATGCAGGCTTCACTCAGTTATAATATATAGCAGCTTCAAAAAAAGAAAAACATTATTAAGAGAATATTCTTTTAATAATAATAGTACTGGACTCAATTAATCCACTACTCACAGATCAGGAGATTTAATATTGTCTTGTTTTCAGTCCTTTCTCTGAGCCTTTGATAAACTAGGAATTTTCTCTAAAAAGGGCACATTTCATACATAACCCTAATAAAAGGTATCATAAAGGAACTGACTTAAAATTGCACTGGAAATTGTAATATAGACATTTTGTAACTGGATAAAATTTTGTTTGTAAGATTCTAGTCATAAATTGTTTGAAACGGATTTTTCCAATTTTAAAACTAAATTTTGAAAAGAATTAAAAATACATTCTTGGTAATAGTATCATCCTCTGTTAAGATGATACAGCAGTCAAGACTGATCGTTCAACTCCAAAAGAAATTCAGGATTTAACCTAACACAAGTCACTTTGAGAGCTGATTTTCATCTGTCATTGGTTTGTAGCTTGAAGCCAAAGATACCTGAAATTGTAGAATCACAGAACCACAGAATGGCTGAAGTTGGAAGAGACCTCTGAAGGCAGTCTGATTCAACACCCTGCTCAAGCTGGCCTGCTAGAGTTGGTTGTCCAGGAACATGTTCAGATTGAGCATTTGAGTACCTCCAAGGATGGAGACTCCACACCTTCTCTGGACAACCTCTTCCAGTGCTCAGTCACCCTCACAGTAAAAAAGTGTTTTCTGAAGTTCAGACAGATGCTCCTGTGTTTTAGGTTGTGCTCATTGCCTGTGATACTGTCACTGGACACTGCTGAAGGGAACTTGGCTCCCCCATCTTTGAATCCTCCCTTCAGGTATTTGTACACATTGATGAGATCCCCTGGATCCTCAACTGTCTGAGCCTTTCCTTAGAAAAGAGATATTCCTGTCCCTTAATCCTTTTATAGTTCTTTGCTGCATCTTCTCGAGTAGCTCCATATCTCTCAGCCCAGGATTGGACTCAGTACTCCAGGTGTGGCCTCTCCAGTGCTGAGCAGGGAGGAAGGATCACCCCCTTGACCTTCTGGCAAGGCTCCTTCTAATGCAGAATTAAATTCTTTCATTGTTATATAACAACACAAAAATCATTCGGGTGGTGAAGGGCACCCTCAGAGTGCTTCATTTCATGTGTGAGGTTTGTTTTAATTCAAAACATAACATTTGATCAGGCTTCAAAATGATATTCTACTTCTCTTTTTTTTTTCACTTATTTTTATTTATGATTAAATGATTTAAGCATACAGCTTTGGGATGCTTCAGATGAAGCAGACCACTTTTTCTTTTTATGTATTAAGAAAAAAATTGTTGTCACAAAATATTACCTCAAGCAGTAAAATATGATGACTATCTTTTTTCAGATAAGAAATGCTGAAATGTGAAAATAATCTATTCATTTCCATGTCCAGCAGGAAATATTGTCTAACAGTTTCAGATGTATTGTGTTTGCTACCACACAATTTTCCCTGTTTTCATACCAATCTCCTCAGCCTCTGCTGGTTGTTCAGTCCGCAATTATTCTCTTAGCTGTTTATCATGTTTCCCCAGCTCACAAGCTCTTGCTTCTAAACTCTCTCTCTTCTTCCTTTTCAGCCTTGTATGCATCTCTCCTACCTGGTTGCTCCTGTTTTCCCCTATGTTTACTCTTTCTCCCTTACCTTCTCTCTTCTTTCTCGTCTTATTTTGTAGCTTTTCTTAAATGCAGCCTCTTCTTTCTTCTTGTTCAGTTGAACAAGCTGGCCATTAATATGAAAAAGTCTCTTTCACGTAGCATGGGATTGGGAAACCATCTCTTACACACTGAAAGTACAACAGGCTTTGGGAGTCTCAGTCTGGTAATGATTTATGTGCATTAAGAGTTGTGAGGGGATGAAGTGTGTTTAGCAAGGATCAAATCTGCGAGAAGTAGAGAGAAAAAAATCAGACTCTACTCAACACAGGCAAACGGAGTTTGGAGAAGTCCACAGTGCTTTTGCTAAAGACTGTAGAACTTGGTAAATTTAACACCCAGTGAATCATTTCTTGCCTCTATAATGACATATTGTCAAATTCACTGGCTCTTTTCAAGAATTCTGGGTTTTGGTAGGAATGTGGGCAAAGCAGCACCTTCTCAGCCACAGCTGATCAGATTTTATTGAAAAATGTGAACTTGAGCTATTACTCTTTGCATACACTTGGCTTTCTTTCTGGTTTTGTGCCCAAATCGTTTAAATTTAACAAATTTACCATAAAAATTGGAGCTAAATAAGAGGAAACAGTAAGCATCTTTGATTTCTGGCTGTGTGGTTTGTAAAAACTTTTAAGATATTATTAAAATATAATTTTTATTATTAAATATGGCTTTTAATTTTATATTCTTTATGCAATTGTCCAGAGAATGACGCTTTCATTTTGCAATGATTCCTTAACCATCAACATTTTTTTTTCACATCAAAGCAAATAAAATCCTTTTTGGAAAGTCTTTAAAAGATACAATTTATTACATCTTTTTTAATTGGAACTGGGGGTTTCAGTTTGAGGAGAATAAAAAAAATTAAACAAATATTTTTTATGGCACTCAGTATTAACTTCTGATAAGGAATGAATTCACACACTTTTAAATCTCTTGATTAACACACTGGTTCAGGATAGAGGAAATAAATACAAATTCAAGTCTCTGATCTTCTTGTGTCGGAAGGATCTGATATGAGAAGTTCTTCACCACAGAAGTGACATCCAAGTTGCTCCGTACTCAGGATGAATGCTTTGGTCAGTTGTCCAATAAAGCATGGTAATCTCTTTCTTATAGTCCAAAAGAAAGCTCTAAAAATCAATAGGATCTTTGAAAGAACGGAATTTTGACTTGATTACAAATTCTCTGATGTTTTTTTGCCTTTAGATTTTGCATGTGCTATTCTGCCTGTTTAGAGGACACAGATCAATTCCTCTCAGAACACCATGGAAGAACATCCCTGTCTCACAGCCACAGTCACGTTCATTTCTGAGTGAACAAAAGGAGGATTTATTGGAGTTCTACAGAAAAGAGAGAAAGAAAACAAAAAATTAAATAGCTGAATGGTGCCTGTGAATAGGGCAGAAACTTATGCAGCTTAATGCCTTGTGTAGCTAAGCCTTTATTTGATTCATCTCATTGTCAAAGTTTTAGTGACAGTATTTGGATGAGTATAAAAGTGAATGAAATAAAACCTTTCCTTTCCAGTGCCCTCAATCTCTCGGCAAAGTGGCAAAGGAGAAGATGCAAAGTTGAGGTTGTAATTGATTCTTTCTCTTCCTCAAGAACTGAACTTTTACTTACCAATCCAATAAGATTATAGGTTTGGGAGCCTTGCCCCCCCGCCCACCCCCCCCCACCTTATTCTTAACAATAAGATATTTTCAAAGTGGAGAAGACTGTGGAGATTTTTTGGGAACTTCCATCAGATGAGCTCTGGAAGAACAAATTAGACAAATGTAAAAGATCTAGGTACAGAGAAGTGTCTCTGAGACAGAGAATGGAATAAACAAACTCCTGAGGTCCCTTTCAGCTGTATGATTTCATAAGGAAGAACGATAAGTCCTTACTTATCTGACTGTATTGTTTTTGTTTGGAGTATGGGCAAAACAACATCTTCTCAGCCATAGATGAAAACCTGAACTGTCCCAACAGAGAAGGACTTTCAACCTTCCAACATATAAGACCAGATTTCTTACTGGCATGCTGATCAGTCCGTCCTTATTCAGGATAAAGATTGCCTCTCTATTTCTCTTCTGTTGGGCTGATAAATAAGTGAACTGATACATATTTCAGTTACTTGCCAGTTTGGTAACAACCTTGGCAATGCCTTTCACTGAGCATTCATGGATCCAAAAGCTATCTTCAGTACTCCGTTTGCCAGTACTCAGTCCAAATGAAATCATTCAGGATTGTCAGTGAGAAAGGAATTTCTTACCTTTACACATACACCAAAACACAGATACAGAGTTGCTTTTGTAAAGCAGTAGTCAATGATGTTGCTATGTTAACCTGTAAATGTTCAGGCAGAAGTGTGCTTTGAAAACAGGTGTAACAGTTACTTTCCCCAGCTGCTCATTGCCAGCTCTCCTTGCTAGTTATTTTTACTCCCTTAAATTTCTCAGCAGAGCTGGTCATGTCAAAATTGCAGTCAAAGTGAAGTAGGTTAAGGTAACAGGTTTAAAAACAAGATTTTTTCCTAAGACAGAACATTCTGAAGCTGTCTTGGGAGCAGCAGAGTTAGCATATCAGAGTGATGATAAATTCTGCCTGGGAGTCAGGGTGGACAAAGGCAGTGATAAGCTGCTGGAGATGTCCATACGGTAACTTAGATCTAGGAAAGGATGTATGCCTAAAGCATAATGGTACATCATCACATTGCAAACAGTGTATTTCTTTTCCCATTTTGTTCACCTTTAGCTTTCCCTCTTTCCCAATGTTGTACTTTCTTCTTGCTAAATCAGCTGTTTGTGCTGCTGTGTACTGAACCAGCTAACCACATTCACTGATTTAGAGAGAAATGCCTTACCCATGGAGAGTCTATTGTTCTTGTTAGGTTTATACACTCTCAGATCACCTGGAAGGCTTAGATAGATTCTTGATTGCATTACTGTTGAATTAACATGCACAGGGGTTTTTTCCTGAGTTTATGCTTATATACTGGTTTACTGCTGGCTGGAGGAGGATGGGCAAGATGTCTGGTCGTACCAAGCTTACTGATTTTTATTTAGTGAGCCTGAACTGGACAAGTTAGTTTGTACCAAATGAGCACCACATTAATGTGGTACTATTCCATCCTGCTGAAGAATTAATGCAAGATTTAAGCATTGCTGAACCACAACTTTTTTCTTCCAGGATCTAACTCATAGCGCAGGCTCATGTCTTGGAATCCATAGTGCTGATGGGTTGGAGAGGTGGAACCTCATGCAGATCTTGCATCAAAGCATTAGTAACAGGAAAGTGTTCCTACAGAAGTACTTTCACTAGCTGGAGCGAACTAGCTTGGCAGTTCACAAACTCAAAAGAAGGAAGTTGTTCTCCATCTCATTTTTCTTTTCCTCAGTCTTGTCTGCAAAGTCCTTGCTCAGCTCACCTTGACGTTTAGCTGAGGCTTTTGTGAGTTACTTCATTTCAGTAGGTCAGCAAAAAATGCTAACAAAACTGTAGACCAACTGTAGCTTATCAGCTCTTTGCCAAGCTGATAAATAGAATTGGCTCAGCAAAGTATCCTCCAAGCCATATAACACAAGGGAGGGAACGATGCAAACAAGAAGAGGGAATGAACAGTGAAATTGTCACTTTTGCTGGCAGAAAGTTACTTGGGCATCTCTGCTGCTCAGGGAAATGTACCAGAAGACTTTAGAAAGGTGGCACTGCTCCTTATCACCTGGGAGATCATCCAAGTCCCATTAAAATAATTAAGTTTCCATCCTTATTTTAATGATACCTGGATCAGGTGCTGTATAAACAGACTGGTAAATCACTACTAGTGAGTTATTAACATGCAGATGAACTCTGATCTTTGGTATGGGTGTATGTTATTCAAAGATGGTAGTAAGCAGATAGGAATCAAACGCACGGTCCAAATTTATAAAGCACTTTATATGCATCTAGTAACCTTCATACCTAAATCTCAAAGTTATCATTTAAGAATCATCTGTCATTAGACATTATTACTACTAATTTTTTGTTAGTTTCCATTCATTTTTCTCTATATTTCATATGATTAATCGGCTTGGTTTTTTGCAAGGTATTGAAACTTGCAATATGTGTCTTAAAAGTAAATGTATACATTTTTAAATATTACAGAAAGGTTTGTTCTTCAGGTAGTAAACTGAGATGTTAATAACTTCCCTTTCCTAAACTTAAAAGACTTCTGTGTTGATCCTGCCTGAAAAAACTCTTTTCTTTGTCACCACCACTTCAATTTTAGTGCCATTTCTTGACTTTCTCAGCTCTTTTAACTCACAGCATTAATAGTTGACAAAGAGTAGAAATTCACCACACAGTGTATATGAGGAAAGCCATTATTGCATACCACTTTGGTTTTCCCTATTACTTTTTTTTTCTCTTTGCCATGTTAGTTAACAATTGGATCCTACAGTCACACTATATGTGGTCATAGGAGCCTGCTCAAAAAAGATAGCATTACACTCTCATGATTCAAAGGTCTGATAAGGAGTTTTAGGATGAATACTGCATAATCAACTTATTGAATATTCTGCTGCTGACTAAGCTTTTCACCTCATGCAAACCTGAGCACACTAAATATCATCACCCTGGGTACATGGAAGACATCTGAGATAAGCAAGAGTAAAATGTGGAGATGGCTATTTAGGACTGAAGTGGCTGGAGACCAACACAATTTCTTAAACGTAAAGGATTTCCTGTTATGATCCTGCCCAGACTGGCCCATTTCTCACCACCCACTGACCAATGCCTGGACAGATCTTGAGCAGTGGCTGCACCCCTCTGCCCAGCTATCCCCAGGCTTTTGTTCAGCATGACGGCATATGCTATCATGCATATGCAAAGGAAAATCCCTTTGGCCAGTTTAGGTCAGATGTCCTGGCTCTGTCCCCTTCCAGTTTCTTGTGCACCTCCAGCCTCCTCTCTGGCAGGGCAGGATGAGAAGTTGAAAAGTCCTTGACTTAGTGTAAGCACTGCTCAGCAACCACTGAAACATTAGTGTGTTACCAACATTATTCTTATCCTAAATGCAAAACACAGTACTATAACAGCTACTAGGAAGCAAATTAACTTTATCCCAGCTGAAACCAGGACACTAATATAATTCAAACCCATGTTTCTAACAATTTTAATTGTGGTATTTTATGTGTTTGATGTATGCAAGTATGCAATAATTTTGCATGTTTTGCAGTAATAGTCACTCTAGAAGCTACTTTAGTAATATTTAATGTTATTATTTGTATTTGCATTGTTGCTAATTTAATCCTATAAATAATTTAAGGAGTCATTGCAATTAAAATTCTCTATGTCTATTAATATGGAGATTGAGACTAGTAATTCAGTTTGTGTCTTTATCCAGTTGCCTATCAAATTCTGTTTCCATTTGTTTATACAACTGTTCCTTCTGTTCTGTATATTTCTGTACATAGTTGTTGAAATAGTAGGACTAGTAGTTTTGGATGCCTCTCTGTGTGTGTTTATTATATGAAGTAACCTGGAATTTTCAGTACCTGAAACTCTCTGGCACTGCTAAGTTATCTCTAAAGAATACTAGTGAATGCCTTCATATAGACTGCATACCTGCCCGAAGAAATCCACATTACTCTTGAATTCATGTCACTTAGCTCTAATGGGATATGACAATGAAAAACGAGGATGCCTTTGCTCTGCTGGGACCTCTCTTCATCTTTAACCTCACTGTAGTTCCATGTTGAACAATTTGAAGCAAGCTTAACCCCCTGGCATGTTTTTCTTTTCTTTTCTCTTTCTTTTTTTTTTTTAAGCTAGAAATAAACCTTTTACCTTCTACTAAGATAAACTCCATAAATGATAATAAACTTATCATGTTTTTTTCTGAGATTATTGAAACTATCCTTAAAAGACAATAAATTAAGGGTGACTTTTCAGTTGGTAATTTTATTACCTCAGCTTCCTAAAGGTATAATGAAATTGTTCTGAAATGCAACAGTATTAAGAGCTCAGGAAATGTGATGCAATTAGTGTCTGTCTGTATTCATAAGTGTTTGTCATGAATGCAAGAAAGGTAACAAATGGGATTTTGAATAACCATACTGGAAATTTCTGAAGCTTTTGCTTGGAAATCAGCGTAACACTTGTGAAAATAACAGTGTAACTCTCAGCCTTCATGCAGATGTACAAATTAGCAATATATTTTGAATAATTGTTCAAGTATGGTTTGTATCTTAAATATAACACAATATCCATATAAAAGCAGATACATTAAATCTAAATTTATACACACATATACACATATATATCTATTTGTACATAAACATGTTTACTTCTCTGTGTGTATCTCTACATGCCTGTGTGTATATGTGTAGTGATCTCTGTCTTTAGACTACTACATTGCAAATAAACGCATAAGGATGGAAAGTTGCCTACACAAATTGGAAAATGCACCAGCAGATTAAGAGCATACGAGATGAAAATATTTCCTTTTGTGGCAATAATAATGCTGTAGCAGCTATGTCAATAAATATGGTGTAATTCTATTATATCTTTATGTAGCTGGGTAGATTTACAGAGCAATATTTAAAATTAGCAGATGCATGTGGTATGCTTGCATTTTGCTACTATTATATCTTGTGTGGATAAAATACAATAATTATTATACTAGAGTAGCTTGTCATGAAATAGCAATCCTAGTTTCACTCCATATTATTTGGCTACAATTATCTTCAGTATAAAGAATACTATCTAGGCAGACATGCTTGGTAGTGAGTAAATGTTTCAAAATACATAACATTATTTACTCAGATAACAGTACTTAGGTACTTTCATTTGAACTGCATGCTGGCTGAAGAAATATAAACAGATGCTAATGAGCAATGGCAAAATGTGAAATCGCTGGAAGGCTTTTACTGGAAGAAGCAATGCCTCTGTATGTCTCCTTATTTCCAGTCTTTAATGATCTAAAAGAACAAAGAGCATATTCATATAATTCAGTGATAATCAGTCTGATATTACATGGAAAGGAGTATTGAACACAGCTGAAACAGAGATGAGACGAGATGTTAGAAACATGGCAGTAGAGAGTAATATATAGTCAGACAAAAATAATGGAAGTTAATATATATATACAGATACACTGAAATAAGGTCACTGCTGCAGTAGGTTTCATCATGCTGGATACTACTAGAAAGTATTTAGACAACATGAAATATTATACTAGTCAACCAAAGGAAGCATTTAGACATAGGGACATGCTTTCCACAAAGGAGTGAAAGAAAAATGGAAGCAAAAACATACCAGTGTTGAAACTGTGCTCGTGATGTCACATCAGAAACTGTCACTGCAGTGTGATTCTGCAGATGCAGAATTAAACACTGAGCATTACATGTCGATGTCTTCTTCAACAACAGCACAGAGCTCTGTCCCATCTACAAAGCTACTTTTCCATTGCTGCTCTGGTCTATTTAGATTATGAACTCTTCAGAGCAGGGACTGTATTTTTGCAGGAACTATGAGTGCAGCAAGGTTTCCAAGATACTATCATACCATCACTATAGGTGTTAATAATTATGGTTCAGTGTGTTTTCTTCCTCACACATTATCGCAGCATTACCTAATGATAGCCTTGACACTACAAAGGCCTATGAACTAAACCTGTATTTGATTTAACATAGTTAATATTTTTTTAAATATATATTGTATGTATCTCTACATATTAACCTTTTGTCATTTGTACTTGCCAGCTAGCAAAAGCCTTTCTGATTTTGAGTAGATTGGTAAATATTTTTTCCATTGCAAAACAATTTCTGATTGTTCAAAAACTGTTCCTGTTTGACATTAGGATTAAATCAAAACCTTTTTAAATTTAAATTATGGGGGATAAAATAGAGAGACAAACTGCAGGACATAGGAAGGCAGCCTTCATCAGCACAAGTATTTGGGCCATGGGAAAAAGAGTTTCAGGTTCCTTCCCTGCTCAATTTAAAGTTGGAGATGTTTATTCTACACGTGTATCTCTTCACCTGACTATTCTGAAATGGAAATCTTTCTTGCTAGAGATCTTCATGATTTCACAAATAAGAGACTAGCTACATCTGAAGTGTAGTAAAAAGGGTACCCTGACAGGCTCAAGCTGAACTAGGTCAGGACTTTATGAGGTTTTTTTCTCACGTTTCTGTCTTGCACATCCATTTTGGTTTCATTCATTGTTTGGCTTCCGACCCAGCTGCTTCCCTGGACTGCTATAGACACATATAAACACGGTGGATAACCTGGGGAATCTAAACTGCCCCTTGATGCTTGATTTTAGGGAACTGACATCCTCTCTTACAATGCAGGATAGCAGCCTAATCACTGTGCTAAAATTGTTTTCTAATATAGCACTGAGTTGGATTGCAACTGTTCACCAGAAGTCTATCTTAGGAATATTGAAATGTTTTTACACAAGCATCCATGAAACTTTTGAATTATTATCCAAATATACATACAAATAATTAATTAGCGTAAAGAAACAAAGAAAAAAAATCCTCCCCAGTTCCAGGGGACAGAGCAAAGGAAATAAATTGATGAATTTTTTTCATAGTTTCCTGCTCTCTTCTCTGTCCCCATTTACTCTACCCTCTGCAACAGGAAAAAATAATCCATTATAATTTGATAAGTGACATTTAAATATGTGAGGTATTGCAACTGTCTAGCAAACACTGTCAAGCTTTTCAGCTCTTTTGTTTCCCACTGTTAGGCTAGAATGACACAGAGTTGCTCTGAAGAAAGGTGTTGGCAACAAATCATAAGATTATAGTAGACGACACTTCACAAATGTTAAATATATTTTTCCCAACACCCCAAACTCCACGTCTTCTATTCCTACGTATAAATGATCTTAAAGTAAATTACAAAAAATGTAGACTAGAGGTCACATTCCAGACCACAGCAAAAATCACATCAGCCTGCAGCATTAGACCTATAGGAATGACATAAGCTGCTAAATGTTTTAGTGTATAGCTATAGACACACTGAAATAATATATGTTGTCTCCAGATTCAAACTATTTCTTTGTTTATATCTCAGGGAGGACCTTTTGCTAGATGAAATCTTCTTAGTATTCTTTGTAATCTGGTATTTGGGGAAAAATCTGACAGAGTTATTATGAGCTCCCTGGGAGTGACCCATATTGATGCACAATGGCATGGGAGAGAGCAGGATGCAGTTTCTGCCAAGCAGTGTGTATGCAGTAGTCAGATCTGCTGGGGAGACACAGACTGTAAGTGCACATGTCAATGGGGCAAACATACTCTGAAAAGAAAATTAAACTAAGCATATTCCAAAACAGCATGAATAACTGGCTATAGCACCAGAATAGGACTCCAGACCACTAAGTGACCTCCAACAAGTCCTCTTGCTGGGTTGTTTTGGGTTTTTTTTTACTTCTGTGAACCAATGATTAGCATGAGACTTATGCACATAAGTAACAATAGGTTGCAAAAAGACAAATGTCAGTTCTATTGGAATAAATAGAAGTGCCATCTTGAAAACGCAGGAAGCTATCTTTGTCCTGTTCTGCCATAGTTATGCAGAATTGCACCATACTTCAAGGCACTGGGCATCATACCTCAAGAAGAGTTTTGATCAACTAGATAAGCTACAGAAAGCACTGAGATTTGAAAAAGATATTAAAAAAAGATTGAGAGGGCTGGAATTACTCTTCAGAGAAGAATAATCAAGGATAAGTTAACAACCTTCGGTCATGTAAAGTGCTGTTATGCAAAGAAAGTATGCCATGTCCTGATGGACAGAACAAAAAAGCAGTGTTAAAATTTAAGAAAATGAGGGTTAGGTCACTCCACAGAAAAAACTTCCAGAACATAAGGATACCTAAGTGAAGAGGGAGAAGTGGGAATGAGAAAGATTAAAAAAGGACAAAAAAATCCAGAATGTTTTCAGGAAAATTACCTCCTAAACTTATTATGAAAGAGGAATACAGGCAGTATTACATTTACCAGACTGACTGAATTACAGTGGTCTCTCAAGGTCTTATCAGCCCTCACACAGACATTATGTATCATGCTATCACCTTCCAGGAATGGGTTTATAGCCTGGCCAACCCCAACCTGAGTCCTGTGCTACAGATCCCAGAATAAAAGTTGTTACTATGTCATCAAATCTAGCCTGGGATCTCTCTCTAAAAATCTGTGAAATTGTCTTATCAAAATGGCTTTAAACCAACTTCTTCAAAACAAGACATTATTTATTTTTCCATTTATCAGTTCAAAGCATTTTCCTGTCATCTTCTTCTGATTCATCCTAGATAGCCTGCCTTACCCCAGAGCATTCAATATGACCATTCTTCAAACAGATCAATGACTTTTGATGTCCCTCTTTTCAGTCTTGACTAAACCTCTTGTGTCCAAGGCTGGATCATAGACTGGAACTGGGCAGACTCCCATTGATAGGCTCCCTATGATAGAAAAAAGGAGTTTCTTAGGTTAGGATGAACCCAAGACTTTTTAGCTTTCTTGCGTGGGGGGAGGGGAGTGTGAAAGGAGTCCAGATTCACCAGTAGCAAAAGTAGCAAACATCCCTGCAGAAACAGCCTTCATGAAACATTTTTAAGGACAAAACATTTTTTTATTGATGAAATATCACATCTCCTGAGATGTCCTTCACAGCTGTATATTTGCCCACAATGCCTTTGGGGATACTTCTGGCTGGATCATTATTTTACTTATTTTCTTCAGTTTCTAGCAGTGCTTTCATGCTCCTTTAGAGTAAATGATATGCAAGCAGGTGGACAGCAATCAGATATGGCATTCATAAAATAAAATTCAGAGCTTTTCCAAGTTCATGACAGACACTGAAAAAGCTAGTTCTATCTTAATAATTTAAGAGATTTTTTTTGGTTCTTCCTTCCTCAATAAAGTAGAAATAAATTTAAATCTCTAAGACCCACACAGACCACAAAGTGTCAATAGCTTACTTTTTGCAAGGGAAAAATTTAGTAGTCCAGGAAATATTTGAGACTGAAAATGGTTTTCAATTCTGCCAGTGGAAAAAAGGCAGAAGCAAAAGAATTTTAAGATCAGAAGAAAATCAAGGGTCAGAGAGAGGGGTGTGATGGAAAGCTCGAGGTGATGATTAATAGGAGGAAGGGAAAGGCAGTACTTAAAATCCAACCACCAAATTAAGAAGAGGAAGAAAGTGTTATTTTCTTTTATGGAATGTAGCGTTTCTCTTGAGAGTGTTATAACATCCCAAGGACATTGAAAAGCAGCATACCTGAACATGAACTGATCATCTGGAGACCAAGTTTGTAATGTCGCACCCTCATTCTATATTATTAGGGTAACAAGTGGGATTTGTCAATTTGAATACAAGATGCAATTTTATAAGACTGTTAATTATATGGGATTTTTGCATGTGACAATTTTATTTGAATCCTTTAATGTTTCTTGTCCTTAAATTTCACCTGGATAGTTTAAAGAATGCAGAAAAAACTTTTTTCTTCTTCTTTTCACCATATTAGGATGTAATAGGCTTTTAGAAAACCTCCCAGTCTTGATTTGAAGCTATCAAGAGATGCAAAAACCTGTCACTAGCTTTGATAGATTTTCTTCCATAATTGATGAAAATGCACAGCTTATTTCCAATGTGAATATCTAGTTTCAATTTCCAACTACTGGTTCTTGTTATGATTTCTTCTACTAGATAAAAGAGCTCTGTAGTACTTAATGTATTTTTTTCTGTGAAGATACTTGCAGACTGTAATCAAATCACCTTGCAATCTTCTTTTTGATATGTTCCATATTTCACTTTAAGGTACTTTCTCCAACCCTTCCATCATTTTTGCTATCCCTTTCTTCATGAATTCTCCCTAACTTTTATCCTCATTTTAAAATATCTAGAGACCAGAATTATAGGGAATATTCTCATAACACTTCCAGCAATGGTAAAATCAACTATGCACTCTAACTTTTCTCTCCCTTCTCCAAGAAGCAGATTACTTCATATTGCTACAGCATTGTTCTGAAAGTTGGTTACCTTGCTGCTATGACTCTTAAATATTTTCACTCTCTTTTTTTCAGGAAAAAAAACCCCACCTTATTCTGCAGCTGCAAACTCCGTTATGAAATTAATAGCTTCCTATCTGGCTGCATTAGAAATACTTCATTTGGATACGACCAGTTTATCAAGCTAGCCAGATTACTTTATGGCACCTACATCCTCATTATTATTTACCATTGTGATAAATTTTCTGCCTTCCACATGTTTTATTGCTGGTGATTAGATAATTACTTCCTTATTATGTGTCACTGGACAGTGTCCTGTTCCCTGTGGGACCCCATTCTCCTGTATAGCAATGATTAACCACTGATGGCTTATCTTTACGAAGTCAGTTAACCAGTTCTTGATCCATTCAACATATTATACTTTATGATACTGGACTGTGCCTACTCTTTGATTTATTAAACAGTGAAAATTAATGGCCTGGAAATCTTCTTAAAAGTTCTTTCAGCTTCATATTGCTCTAGCCTGCCATCAGCAAAGACTGGTCTCTTCATTAAGGAGACATCAGAAATCATGTTTATGTAGTCTCCTGCACTAGGAGGTAATGTATCATTACAACTCCATAATAACTTGTTTTCAGCCAAACAAGGTTGACAGTAGCAACTTAGAGGGCAATTTACATTCAGACTTTTCTGTTTTTCCTTTCATGGGATGAAAACATCTGTTAAGAAAAATTTCTACCTAAAAATTCTTCCAACATCTAGAAAATCTGGAATTGTCTCTACATTCTGATGTAATATTCCTTTTATCTGTTCCAACAGATTATCCCCAGTGATTTTCTAAACTACCTTACAATTTTTATCAGTCTTGCAATTACATCTCCTCTGTTTTTGATTGAGGAAGACAAAATACCATGATCAATGTACCACAGAGCTCCTCTGCCTCTCAGCAATAAAGATACATTGAAAACAGGATCTAACCCCATCTTCAAGTTCTTTTGGATTAACTGTACTTCAAGTAGTAGTGGGTAGCATAAGAAAGATCACCTACTAATATAACCTCTCAGAAATGATTTGTCCTTCAATTTTGTGAGTGAAGGAAACACTGAGGGAAAAAGGAGACTGGAGAAAATTAAAAATCTGTTCTTAAATCTAAATGTAGAAGTAATCATTTCAAAAATCTTTTAGGAATATGCTAGCTACATAGTTCTGTCTTCAAAAACTGGTGACACTATGCAAACAATGTCTGCAAGATAATTTGAAAAGGGTTTCTGGGATAATTTTAACTTCTTGAAAAATTGTCAGTGTCTCATTGATATCAAAAGTAAAAAAAATCATATGGTTAGAGGATAGATCATATTTTTAGGCTTAGACCTGTTCAAATACTACAGGAAAGAATATTCAAGTCATTGAGTTTTAGAAACCCTTCTCACCAGTGCAAGAATAGTCATGTTAGCTTACAGTACAGTCCAAATAGTCATCACTCTATATGGCAGTGGTGCTTCAAGATTCACAGAGACTGCCCAACAACAGGACAGAGTAACATTTGCTGGTACATTTTAAATCCTTTAGTGATTTGTACTTCAGTCAATACCTGAGCCAGAGGTGGCAGTTTTGTCCAATCACCTTCTGAAGTACTATGGACTTGTTGTAAATTGAAAGTGCTTTAAGATGGGGATCTACAGTTTGTGTAATGTACAGAATTGTTAAATTTGTCTTATTTACATGTGCCATACTGGTTTCATTTTATGCCTCTAGTTCACAGAGGAAGGGATCAATCATTGCTATTCATGATTTTGAGACCTCCATCACATTTTTTTGTACTATCTCATTTTGAGGCCCCAGAGTCTGTTTCTTTTACAGAAGGTGTCCATGTCATATTCTTTCCATATTTTTCTACTCCAATTCTGTTCTTTGTTTTGTTTTACTTAACTTTTGTTGAAACTTTACCTTCATGAAAAATGTTTCTGTATCACAAGGAACCAGAATTATTTCAAATGTAGATGAATGATCAGTTTGTATAGTGTTGTAATGATACTGCCTCTGTTTTTGATTGGCCTGTTCCTAGTTTCTCTCCCACTCCATCTTGCTTTAAAGAGTTTTTCTTCTCTCATGATCATAATCATAGAATCATACAATGGTTTAGGTTGGAAGGGACCTTTAGAGGTCATCTAGTCCAATCTCCCTGCAGTGAACAGGGACATCTTCAGCTACATCAGGTTGCTTAGAGCCCTGTCCAATCTGACCTTGAATATTTCCAGGCATGGGGCATCTACCACCTCTCTTAGAAGCCTGTTCCAGTCTTTCACCACCCTCATTGTAAAAAATTTCTTCCTTATATCCACTCTAAATCTACCCTTCTTTAGTTTAAAACCATTACACCTTGTCCTGTCAGAACAGGCCTTGCTAAAGAGGTTGCCTCCATCTTTCCTATAGACCCCCTTTAAGTACTGAAAGGCCTCAATAAGGTCTCCCTGCAGCCTTCTCTTCTCCAGACTGAACAACCCCAACTCTCTCAACCTGTCCTCATAAGAGAGGTGCTCCAGCCTTCTGATCATTTTTGTGGCCTCCTCCAGACATGGTCCAACAGTTCCATGTCCTTTCTATGTTGAGGGCTCCAGAGTTGGACACAGTACTCCAGGTAGGGACTCACCAGAGCAGAGCAGATAATAGCTAGAACCTTTCTCTTCTATATTCATATAATGCAAAAAACAGTCACCAATTACCATATACCAGAAGGTAATAGAAGTTTCTTATTGGTCATTCTCTTGCATATCCAGCTAAAATAGCAGGATGTCCTAGAGAACAGTGTTACTGCCTTTGCTGAACTCCTTTCTCTGAGCTTATTTCTCATAGGGTAGGTAAAAAAGGCTTAGTAGACTTCATGGGGATTCTGGGTCACTAGAGACTGTCAGGATATAGTCCCTTTTAACATTTGCTGAGCTCTAAAATGGGGTAGTTACAAAGAAGATGGAGACCCCCTTTTTACAAGGAATCACATGGAGAGGACAAAGGGGAATGGACACAAGTTGCTCTTGGGGAGCTTCCGATTGGACATGACAGGGAAATTTTTCACACTGAGGACAGTCACCCATTGGAATAATCTCCCCAGGGAAGTGGTTGACTCGGCCACGTTGGACACCTTCAAGAGTTGTCTGGACAGGGTGCTGGGCCATCTTGTCTAGACTGTGCTCTTCCCGGAAAGGTTGGACTAGATGACCCCTGTGGTCCCTTCCAACCTGTGATTCTGTAATTCTGTGAATTATCCATAGGTTGGATAATCTGTCACTGCCATTTTTATGTATAGTGTACTTAACTGTTTTCTTAAAATTATATTCTTTTACTGATTTTCATACTAATGAGTTAGACAACATTTTCTAATCTTCATTTACAGTTCCTATTTCCAAACCAATTTAAGTAAGCACTGGGAGAGGGAATATATTTTAAGTATTTTTGGTCTGTTCTCTGCCAACAAAAGTGCAGACTGAGAGTCACAAATCCCAATTTTGTGAATTCCCTGCTCCCCAAAAGGTGTATCTTTTAGACAAATAAAGCAGTGGGATTAAGTTAATGGAGGAAAAGAGTAGGGTAGTAGATTCATGAGATTTTGAGCTGTTACATCAGTGAGCAAACTTCATTGCATTTCTCAGAGTCACTGCAATAACTATCCCAAGGAAGGATTTGTACTGTATTTCTTGCGCTTGTGACAGCCTTTGTCATCAGGATAATGAATTTCATTCCAGTGCCTTGTATATTCCCTGAATTACAGTGGTGTGCCCTGTCCCTTGACCTTCCAGTTTCCCATCATTTCTGAATAGGTGGAAAGTCTTTGTTTTGTTTTGTTTAACCGTTGTTGTAACTTAAACTCATTGAAAAATGCTTCCATGTTGCAACAACTTTCTCCATAAAAAGTGGAGTAGGAGGTCTCTTCTACATGGTGCGAGCATAATTTAAAAATTAGAAAGGTAGAGGCTCTTATTTAATTTACCCGTTGCCCGATACAAGTCTGTGTCTTATATGTAGATAGACAGAAAGGAAGAGAAAGAAGGAAGATATTCTTGGCTTCAGAGCAAATGGGTAAGAGAAATAGTGTCAAAGCCACTTGGTGCTAATATGGAGAATAAGATAGCTAACAAAGTCAAGGTTTACCAGATGCTTAAGACCTGAGAGTAGGGAAAGAGTAGGAAAAGAATACAGAGATAATTTAAAAACACGTGCAGTTGTCTATGTACTCGCACTGCCACACAAAACATCATCATTCTCATAATGAAATGCCACAGGTATATTGTATCAAAACTTCTTTGCCTGAACTATTATGAAAAAAACCCTGAGGTTCCTGGAGAAGTGGCACTTTTAGCTAGAACAGACATATGTAACTGGCTGTTGTTCTACAACATCTTGATTTCTGTAAGTATACACAGTACAAAGACTAAATAAACAATGAAATTCTTTGGGCAGTGAGAAGGTCACATCCTCAGCATGGGAACTGTGTTATTTCTAAGGATTCATAGAATTCCTTGGACATTGCCATTTCCAAGAGAGAAACAAAGGCAGTTGCAATGAGTTTCTATTATAATGTATCTAGTAGCAGCCTTTTGCTTTGGCTGTTAGGTATTTTTCATTATAAATGATTTCAGGAACCTTCCTTCTGGAAAACAGTAAGACATCTATTAATTCAAAAAGCCTCAATTTTCAGCAAAGTGATTTTCTTTATAGCAACATTTCACCTGAAGTAAAATAAAATCTAAGTAAAATTAACCTTTCCACCCCTTTCCTCTTTCTCTTCATGAGCTCCAGGAAAATGTTGCCATGGAATATTTAAAACAGCTCAGTTTACTGTGGGCTCATTTCAGCTCACCCCCAAGCAAGAGATATTATCCTAGAAGTTCAGAAAAATTCTGAGCACTAAATAGTGTCAGGAGTTGAGAAAAAAGAAATTGGGGTTAGTACCCTGTTGTTCTCCCACTCTTTCCTATCAAGGTGTGTAGAGACTAAAAGCTAATGGAGTGAGAGCGTAGAACAGAAATGTTTCAAAGCAAGGTGAAAAAGTTTAAATTAATCCTTATTTTCACCATGCTTTCCACCTGGACTCAGGCTATCCTCTCTGTGTGTTCAATGCCACTATTACAATTATTCTTCCCTCCTGACTAAATAATAAGCTGTGGTTTCCTGGTCCCAAAATAACTGCTTATGACTTGTTCTTACTAGGTTGGTCCCACTGCGTACAATGTAAGTGCAGTAGCTCTCATGAAAGACTTTTTCCTTTTATGTTTTTTCCTTCTTTTCTTTCTTTAGAAAAGCTCTCAATAAAGAAGTTATGCCCTCAAGAGGTCATCTTCTTAACATTAAGGAAGAATTGGACAGAGTTCCTTTGTGTTACAAATTAATTGTGAGAATTTTAAGTACGATATGAGGAAAACTTTCCCGTTTTTATTTTACCAATATATTAAGAAAATCTGGTCAGCTCTGTATAATAAAGATTCAGTGGACATAAGGGCGTATACATCTCAGTGCCTCATAATTCATATGTGCTTCCCTTTCACCATGAAGGCTCTTAAAGGTTTTCGTGTGTGCAATAAACCCATAACTCACTGCTTATGATCTTCTGCTGAAAGCTAATACGCTATTTCTTCTGAGACCTTTTGAATGTTAATTGTAGGGTTTGAAAAATGTTTGTACAGCCATTTTCCTACAAAAATAATTTCTGTTTTTCCTGGTTTTAATGTCAGAAGATAATATGTGACTGGCTATTTAAAATGAGATTAACAGCTTCAAATTTAAAATTACATTTCATTCCTTGCTTATAAAAACTTGCTTTTTTTCTTTTTTTTTGTTGTGGAACTTAACAGTAAAAAAAGTTGTCATTGTAAATTTGCCTTTTCTTAAAAAGGAATTGAAATAAAAAAATAAGTTTTATTAAGTATATGAAGAATGATATTACCCTCAATGCAATATCTGGAACATAGAGGGCACTGTTACATTGATGAAAATAATATTTTGCAAACTGAACCATTTAGAATTGCTTTTAATGTTAGGAACTCAAGCACCGGTATGCTATAGGGTGGTGATAGTTATAATGTAGCTGTTCCTGTCTGCAAACAGGCAGTTCATACAAAATGTAAATGGAATCACATATGCAGTGCATTTATCTAGAATTAGTAAGAAACAAAAATATCTGTGTAGAGATTTATTATTATTATCACTATAATTATTATTATTATTAATTTAACTAAGGTTTGCCCTTTATACTAGCAATTTCTATGGCTTTAAAACAGCTTCATACTATTCTAACTTGCAGAGACGCATCCTTAATCCTCCCAACACATTTTGTAAAAGATACTTAGCACACAACTGGTAGATCACGAAGTACCTTACACATTAAGGAGAACCATAATCGCTATTTTATAGGTAGAGAAACTGAGTAATTTTCCTTCTGTTCTGCTGGTTTCATGAACAAGAAGTTTGTTCATAGCAGTAGTTCTTTGTTCCTGTCATCTTATCCTTTCCCTGCTGCCCACAACCAATGGCGATACTGGAAGAAGAGGAGCTTTATGCAGACTGTTTTCTTGAGTGGCCATGCTTTATTCTGTGCTCTGGAAGACTGTGCAGTTAAGAACACTTGTAGGTCAGATGACAGAAAGCAGGCTGCATTTGTGAGACTGTGACACAGGCAGACAACAGCAGGTTTTCTGGTTGAGAGAGATCATCTGAGACAAGTCTGAAGACCATAATTAAACCCTTCAGAGCTAGCTGCAAAACCTCTTTTAGGGTGGCACAGCCTACTGAGGAGCATCTGGGCTGCATCTCAGTAGACATTGCACTCCACCACTGGCTAGAAAGTTGTCTAGAACTACTCTGATACTTCAGTTCCACACTGCATTTACTGTTCGGTTTCACTGGAAAAGAATCCTCACACAGGCTGAGGTTCATTATTTCAAGAGCAAAAATAATAATGCTCTTACATCTGCTGAAAGAAAAAAGGCAATACGCTCTTTGGCATCATCTTGTAGCTCAGTCTTCTTTTGTTTGTGCTTGTTTACTTGAAAGTGATGAAACTGTACGGTAAATAAGTTCTGAATATTTTGGTTCACTCTTTATGGAGGGATCTTGGTGACTTTAGTAGCTACCTCAGTCTGGAAACTCCCATGACAATTGTCATGAATCTTACAGGACAAATAAAATTATAAGAAACCATATTTTCCTAGCAAAACACATTAAATGTAGAACTAAGACAATGGCCTGGGATCTATTTTAAGTAGAGCTTCCTAAGTACCACTATATAACATACCTAGTAGCACTGACTCCTTCTTATGCTGGAAAACAGTGACTGTGTGATTGGATCTATTTGCTTGCTGTTATTCTGTTGTTTGCAGGTAGCCTGGGGTTAAAGAGAATCCAGCTTCCACTGTTTTTTATACTAAGTACTTAAATAAATGAGTGTATACGTATACTAGTTCAGCTGAAGGTGGTTGCTTTTCTTTAAAGCACAATAGATCAGGAGTGCAGCCATAGGCAAAAAATTAAGAGGACATATTTTGACACCAAAATTCTTGCTTAAATATGTATCAGCTGGCTAGGGATGCTGCTACATTTGGAAAATCACACGATCAAAATTTATCTAATATGACCTGAAAAAAATCTGCTGATTTATTGGTCCAATTCCTATTATTAAATCTTAAAATAATTCTCCTGAGACATGTAGTTTCTCTCTATACTCTTATGAATTTGTAGTGCCATAAGGCACAGTGTTAACTTAAAACCAAATATCAATGCTGATCCCTGCTAGCAGATACCAAAGTCCAATCTTGCTCTTTCCAGCTCAGGCCATATTTTTCTCTAATTACCTTTTATAGAATCATTTCTGTGCTGTATATGAAGATTACAATGGAGAACACTTCTACAATGTGTGTGAACATGTATTTGTCTTGAAAATAAGAGGAAAAAAGGTAATCTTTCACTGAAATTTTGGAGAATTAATATAATCTACTTCTGTCTGTCATTGTAAAACCACTGACTATGGTCCTATTGTGAATAGAAACTTTGTTGTTGCCTAAAAAAAAGACTAGGACTAAGCATTAATTAAGTTAAACTTAGTTTAGAAAGGTATCTAGAAATTGGTAAAGAGTGTCTTTCGTATCTGTTAAACACGTTTTCAATACAATGAAAATTTGTTATAGTCACATAGTCCATGTTGAAACTGGGTATTACAAATCAATTACCATCAGCAGATAGTTAATCTGAATTTCCATACCCTTACATTTTCTGAAGTAAATAAAAAATACTTCCAGGAACACCTCTAAAAAACAATCCTGTAAATAAGATATATAATATCCTTCTTGTACTAATCAGCACCTGGAGTCAGGTAATTGATAGAAAATAATTTTGGGGATTCTGATTAAGTAATTTTCTGGACATTTGTGATAAATTAAAAAACCTCAAAAATCAAGTTAAAGGAACCTCCAACATTTGATGTTATTTTATGAATGGTACCAGATCTTTTAATGTTTGGAGTATGACTGTGATCTTGAAATACTTAGAGTTATTTTACATTTCTGTGGCTCCATGCAACAAATAAAAAATGTAGCTCCGTAAAACAAATAATGGGTATATTTAATAAATACATTTATTAAACAGTTTTCAATGTTTAATTCATACAGTCTCAGTTTATTCCAAAATTGCTAAAAGATATGTTTTCTTTACAGTATTTTTTATGTCCAGTATCAAATAATATTCTTTTTTTTTTTCTCTGTCTCTAAATGTCACTCCTCTAAATAAATGATATTCAATTTCAGGTCAGGAAGTACTTTTGAAAAACTGCATAACGTACACTAATGTTTTGTAACTCAGAATCCTACTTAAAAAGCAGTGGGAATTCTGCTAGAAGCAGTGAGAGGGACTAAAGGGTTCTGATGCTTTCTCATATCCTGGAAGACTGAAATATTGGACCCAAAAATTTGACCCAGCAAATTTTTTCCGTGTCACAGCTGTGGCATGTTTTCAAACTCATTGAAATATTTGAACTCTACACTGCCTGTGCTTTTTCCAAACCTGAAAAACTGCAAGATATCCTACCTTAACCATGTCACAAGTGTAAGACTGAATATTTCCTTTTCAGAGATTCTGGACAAGACATGAAAGAAATATTTCTCAAGCAATAGTTTAAATCTCATTCTAAGTTAAAAAAATCCCCTGGAAGTAGCTGAAGGAGCCAGATATATCTGGCGTAGAGAGAGAGTTAGGTGCCTTAGAACTAATTAACTGTTTTACAGACAGGGAAGAAATCAGGAAACATTTTTCATGTGTTTTGGAAGAATTATACATATGAACTGACAAAGCTTTGAAAAAATAAGGCATTTCTATGACATTAATAGAAGCCACAGATATTTCTTGACATAAACTCAGCTTATTTACAATTTACAGCCTGCAGTTTAAAGTTTTGTTTAAAAAAACAAATTTGCCAATAAACACACCTATTGATGGAGACAAAGATCCACAGATTTTGGATGAGCTGTATCATAAATGAGTTTCTTTTTTGCTTAGCACTATGTATTCAAATAGACAAGGAAGAAATACAGTTTAAATGCTTATGAGCTAAGTGGTCCTAAATGCTTTTATTATTCTGAGTTTGATACATACTAAGAAGGCAGCCTTTTCTCTTTAAAGTAACCTGTCATAGCTGGTACATCTTCTGGGACAGACCCCTACAATTCTTGTGTTCTGTTCTGCTCCTGGCAAGCCATAACAACGTCACATTCAGAAAACCTCAACTCTGGCACTGTAATTATCACTGTGTTTCTTTTCCAGTTCAGTTCACAGCTCTCTCAACCCAACCACTTGCAAAAGACTTCTTCATGCTGCAGTCTCTTCTTCTTCTCCTTCCTTTCACATTGACAAGCTCCTTTCCTGTTAGCAGACTTTAACCTACAAAACAGCAGGAATTTTAATCATAAATCACAATGAAGAAAAGCCAGATCTGCAATGTTCAAACTGTGGGAAAAGAAACCTTCCTATGCTAAGAAGAACTAGATCCTGTAAGTGGGAGTTTATGCATGAGAGACAGGAGACACACAAATATCATGATCATGTTGGATGTTCTATTCACGTGACTGGGTTGGTTTATAGTGACTTGTTTATGACAAAGATTTTGTGGGAAACAAAAAAGTCCCAAAGGAAGTGAAAGGGTTATGGCAAACTGCATACACTCACAGTTAACTAACTCTTAAGAACAATACATTTCAGGATATGTTTTTATTGAATGAAGGCTGCTTCCTTCTGTCTAGAACTGCATACTGTTGAGATGCTTAAGAATGTGATGTCTTTTTCCTCCCACAAACTCTGCCAGCTCCATACTTCTGACATCCTCAGTTTCTTTGACAAGCAGTAGGTATAATAGGGAAATTTTTCAATTCACATTTTCCAAAAATTGAATATGAAAAAGGCATCAAGAAAATATCCCAACTTTTACTACATTATTCATTTTAAGACAAAGTGAGATTGGAAAGTGATTTCATACCTTTCAGTTCACAGAACTACCCATATAATTTCTTGAAGACTGAAATACTACCCACTTTATCTTTTATTCCCATAATGCAATTCATTTCACAAGCAAAAGCATTACAGATTGTCTGTGCATCTAGTTATTTACTTTGAAATGTTTCTGAGCATTAATTAGTGCTTCTGTCAACATGTTCATTTGTGCCATTCAGAAGACATGCAAACCACCCACACGCGTTCTATTGCCCCAGCCCCTGCAAGGTTTGGATTTGAACAATACAATAAGATGCTTTTGAAAAGGATTTCAATCACACAGGGTTTTTTCTATATCATTTGTAAAGCAGAACTTGGGAATTACTTTTTTTTTTTCCCTACAGGCATATTCTGCAAACTATATGAGTGAATACCCACTGTAAAAATCCCATAAAATAATTTATTCCCTATACATTTTTCTTGTGACACTTTTAGTGAGGTACTTGTAGTAGTAAAATAGCTGTAAGAATGAGAGTGTACAGACATGTTATTTCATAATGGGATGATAAACAGGCATTCATCAGTACTCAGAAGTATAGAATGATTACTAAATAAAACCTGACAAATTTCCAAATTCTGCTTTTGAAATGTTCAAAAACAGCAGAATGGTATAAAGCACTGTACTGGAAAAAGAGACAGCCCAGATTTGACTAAAATTCCCATCTCTAGAATATATTTTACTGAGTCTCTTAAGGAGGTTCAACAAACTGTTATATGAAATAAATAAATCACAAAATTTTTATACATAAAGAATGGGAAAATGCCTTGTTAGGAGTCTTGTATTTCTATTTTTATTGAGCCCTGAATTTTGCTGATGGTTCTTGTTCTGTATTTCTTCATCCACACAGCTTTATGTTAATATGACTGCTCTCTCTCGTAAGAGCTAGCACAGCCTGTGGCAGACAGAGTTGTTCCCACAGAGCTGCCCTGAAGAGCCATGCACTGACAGATGTGTGACAAAGTTGTGGCACCTACTCTGAATGACCGAACGTCACATCCTGAGAGCAAGATGCCAGGCACATCCTTTAGTATGTGCAATGTCACAAGTGGGAGATAGGGTGAGACTGTATCTGCCATTTTAATGGACAATGTCTTCACCAAAGTCGGTGTCAGGTCAGCTCAAGATAAGCATGAAGGGAGGCAAGTGTATCTAGAAAATGTTATAAATCTAAATAGAGTTTCGAGTCAGATTAAATGTCTCTCTTTGAAGAAAGGAGGGGAATATGATAATTTTTTAAGTTACTGCTGCTCCATCCATTGCTTTTGAAAGAACTAGATTTTCTCTTTTTTTGGCATATTTTTCTGATTCTGATGCATTTGTCTGTAGAAAGCACTCTTCTTTATTTTCTAACCACTTTTGCCCTTTTATAGCTCTCCTTTGTCCTTTTCTTCTTTTATAATTTTAAGAAAATAATGATAAAAGATTCGAAACAGGAAAAAGTAAATAGAAGAAATTAGGTTTTTTTAATCTTGGCATTCTTTCCCTTATTTTTACAATGAGGTTCTAAAATATATCGTGTTTCTTTTTTTAAAAAAAATCATATTTGGACCAGCTCTGATCCTAACTAGTGTTAGCTTTCTTCAAACAAGGTTGTCCAACACTGTTCCTACCATTCTCTGTAACCCCAGCTCAAATCACAGTACGGTACTGTCAAAACACAAACACAGAATACCAGCTTCTCCATCAGGCACCCATGGGTTGTTTTTGTTTTTCACTCCTGGATGTCACCATTTCCAGCTCTATGATAACATTTTCATTGTACTATTATCTCCCCTTTCCATCCTTTTATAAGCGACATCCATTCCCTGCTGAAAATACAACAGCATTTCTCATTTGCCGATGTTTCTCTCACCTCTACCTTTCTTTTTACTGGAAAAGTTACTTTTCCTGTTGTATTACCTCATGGTCTTTAGGAGGGGTGGAGGATGAGGTCTGCCATTGCATTTTTTATCTTTTTTTTTTTTTTTTTTTTTTTTTAATGTAGCCACTTTCCTCCCACCACAACTCCTAAATAACTCTGTAGACCCAAGATGAGTCCATATTCCCTGTGCTCACACAGCACACACACAGGCCTCAGGAACTCTTGGAATTAAATACTAGTGTTCCACGTGAATCACAATTGCAATGCTGTGATGCAGGAGGTGCATAATTTTGAGATTTTGGCTTCAGTTATGTTCAACATATTGCTTGTCATCAGAGATGAGCTGGCCAACAAATTACATGGGGTTTTTCCTTCCCTGGGCTCTGGAACATTCTAAACTGCAGAATATTGACAAGCACAAAAATATGTCTGATCTGAACTTGCAGATTCACAACAAAATGGTAGAAATGTTAAGGATTTGCAAAACTTGGAGTGTGATGTCTAGTCATTGTCTGGTTATTCATATTTAGAAGTACTGAGGTTTGTAAACTTTGGCAAACTAGATTTGGGTATTATTTGATGGAATACTGAGGATTAGGATTTGCACATCTTTTAGTGTCAAGCTGGTTTAATGGGACCCTCACGTGAATATGTATACGAATCTATGTGTTCATTAATAAACCTGCTAGGGCCTGCAAGAATAAAATTAAAAAATATTCAGTTGGAAACACATTATCTCCTTTTTAAATCTCCAAAAGCTTTTGAGCCTACTGAGAGCTTTATTAAAGTTATTATTTGTGTTTCATTGAATTTCATTGAATGCTAGCTCCATTGCAAACTTTCTTTCAAAGATACTGCACTTTTCCATCCTCAGTTAATAAAGGTGCAATTTAAAGTGTGTTGTGTAATAACATTTTAAATTCCACACAAGTTTCAAAAGACTGATACTTTAAGCTTATTTAAAGTTTTAGCCCATTCCCAATTTTCATACCCTTTTTGTGTCTTTTTTATTGGGTTAGACAGTGAAAACTCTTCCGTTATTTGGGTATGAAGACATTTATCTACAAAACCAAAAAGATAAATGAATAGTTTCTTTATGGTCATTTTATTTTTAGCCTAATGAAGAAAGCTGCAATTCTCAAAAGCATGCAGGAATCTGAAGTCAAGCAGATTTTCATAAATGTAAGGATACCAAGTGCTTGTGAAGATGTTAAGTCAACTGACTAATGGGATGTTGTGGTGTAACCCAGCAGGCAGCTAAACACCACACAGACGTTCGCTCATGCCAGCCTCGCAGTGGGATGGGGCAGAGAAACGGAAAAAAGGTGAAACTCATGGGTTGAGATAAAGACAATTTAATAGAACAGAAAAGGAAGGGGAAATAGCAATAACAATATCAATAACAATAATATTGATAAAAGAATATACAAAACAAGTGATGTATGATGCAATTGCTGACCACCCCCTGACTGATGTCCAGACAGTTCCTACGCAGCAGCTGTTCTTCCCTGCCCAACTATCCCCAGGATTTTTGTTCAGCATGATGGCATATGGTATGGAAAATCCCTTTGGCCAGTTTAGGTCAGATGTCCTGGCTCTGTCCCCTTCCAGTTTCTTGTGCACCTCCAGCCTCCTCTCTGGCAGGGCAGGGTGCGAAGCTGAAAAGTCTTTGACTTAGTGTAAGCACTGCTCAGCAACCACTAAAACACTAGTGTGTTACCAATATTATTCTCATCCTAAATCCAAAACACAGTACTATAACAGCTACTAGGAAGAAAATTAACTCTTACCCCAGCTGAAACTAGGACGACATCCACCCCTTATTCTATATCATCTAGATCATGCCCAGGTCCACACTTCCCAATACATCCCAATTAATCACCACCACCTTTCCTATCTTTTGATATATACACACAGATATCATTCCCTGAGTTCATGAGTTTAGGCTCCATCTGTCATAACAGTCCTTCAGGGCAGGAGAGGAGGTGTGTAGTGTTGGCTTGCTGCATGCTGAAGCCAGTTCTGGTTACATCATCACTGCACTTGTCTGGTCTATCATCATTGCACTTTGCTTGGTTTCATCAAAATTAATCCTTTATTAATTTGGGTGATTCTTACTGTAATACCATTGATATGGCATATAGCATCCATAGTAGTGATGACATACAGTATTATATACCAATTAACATCATACCATTCAAATCATTGGCTATTTTCACCCAAAATCAAATCCCCTTGAGGCACATATTGGACTTCCCCAATCTTCTGCCTTATCCACCAAGAACACCCAGGTCCTTGAGCAAAAGCAATCCCACAGATGGGTTTGCCTTTGCCTGAAGCAGGAATAACCCAAACTGTCTTCCCTGGCACATTTTTTAACTGGACTACAGGGACTTTATCCCCTTCCACAGTACATACAAGTTCTGATAGGGCAGGGCCACCTCAATTGGCAGATCCCCTAGTGTTGACTGACCAGGCAGCTTTTGCTAAACATATATCCCAATATTTGAATGTCCCCCCCCCGCATTGCTGTCAGTGTAGTCTTTAACAGTCCATTGTATTGTTTGATTTGACAGAACTCATCAGTGAACAGGGAACAGTGAACAGGGCATATTGCTTCTAATTTTCTGGCAGTTTATTATACAGCAGGGCCTCTTCAGCATGCATCACCTCCTCCTCTGGTGATATCCCAAAATCTTTGCCTTCTGGCCAGTCCATTATCACTTCCAAGATTCGTGGGTGACTGAGTTTCCCATTTGAGCCCATGGGGTGATTAGTGTGACCCACATATTCCATGTAGAATTGGCAGCATGATGTGTAGAATGGACCCTCCATTTGAACATCCAGCCCAGCACTGGTAGTCGGGGTGCCAGGAAGAGCTGTTCTTCAGTACCAACCACTTCTGAAGCAGCTCGAACCCCTTCATATGCTGAAAATATGCTTTTACAGTTGGAGTATACGGGGCTTTGGACCCTCTGCATCCCTGACTCCAAAACCCTAGGGGTTGACCTTCAGTCTCCCCTGGTGCTTTCTGTCAGAGGCTCCAGGTAAGAATTGTATCAAAGTTCTAGCATGTGCAGCAGAGCAGCACTCAGTAGTAGCGTGACTTCATTCAGGCCACAATACTCTCCACTCTCCATTAGACTTTCGCACTGGCCATATAGGACAGTTAAAGGGTGAGCAGGTTTACTGATCAATCCTTGGATCTCTGGTCAAAGACTCACCCTCTGAATGGGAATCAGGGAGTCTCGGTTCATGCGATATTACCACAGACGAACTGCTGTGGTGGCAATTGGCACCTGTTGTTCTTTGACTCTCAGCAACCCCACAACAGAAGCACCCTTCAAGAGACCGGGCAAGGTAGACAGCTGTGTAATTTCCTTCATCTCCAAGGCAGCTACACAAAAAGCCCACCTGTACCCTTCTAGGTCCTTGAAATACCCTCTCCTCAGGGATGCAAGGATGGCAGGGATGCCAAGGATGCACGGAGCCTCTGGACCAGTCACAATGGGGTGCTTTTGCCACTCGTTCCTGGTTAGGCTCACTTCAGCCTCCAATACAGTTAGCTCTTGGGATCCCCCTGTCACTCTAGCAATGACAGATGGGTTCTGTCCCTGTATAGCTTGATGGCATTAAGGTGCACGGTGCACTAACATCCACTAAAGCCCTGTACTCCTGTGGGTCGGATGTGCCAGGCCATCTAATCAACACAGCCCAGTAAACCCTGTTGTCCCCTTCCTCCACCTGGCTGGGGGCAGGGCCCCTCTAGTCCTGATCATAGTATTCGCTACTTGCTTCTTGTAAATGTGAATCAGAAGTCCCTCTATTAAGATCAGAAATAAAATCAGTGCTTCTACTGCTCTGTCTGGGGAACTGCCCACTGGACAGTGGAGCAGCAACTTTTCTGAAAGAACCCCCCTGAATGATTGTTTTTCCTTGCAACTCACGTACCCGTGCCTCTAGGGTCGAGGTAGGTTTTCCATCCCACTTCCTCATGTGTCCCACCGTGGTCATGAAGGTAAAACCACGGGGTGGCCCATGGTGTGTACCCACTATATCCCCTCTTTTGAGCAAAGGAACGCTTACTCCTGATGGCTGAAATACTGCTCCATACAGGCGGGGAGTAGGACATATCCTCTTGGAATTGCTGGAACTCCTGGGGCAGTTTCTTCACTATACTTAGTGTAAGCACTGCTCATCAACAAATAAAACATCAACGTGTTATCAACATTATTTTCATACTAAATCTAAAACACATTACTATACCAGCTACTAGGAAGAAAATTAATTCTGTCCTAGCTGAAACCAGGATATGGGAGAAATTAGATCATTACAGACTTTCTCTAAAGTACTTATACTAATCACAGTCTTCAAACCACTCACAAATACAGATCTGAGACAAGACGACCAAGTATTAAAGAGCATGTTCATTCCTCCTGAGAAAATCGTACTTCACACATGCTGGCATAACATTTTAGAAGTCGGATATGTTTTAGTACCATTGCCTTTGTGTCAAATTCATCAGAGGGGGAGAAGAAAAATGTTTACCTCAGTTTTAACCATGACGAAAGCAAGTAGCACTGCAGAAGTTCAGTTATATCCATATATCCATATTGATTGCATGACTGTTGATGGGAACTGTGCTATGTTGTGTGAGATTGATACAGATAAAAAGAAAACACTGGTTTTATTTTCTAAATTGTTAGAACATTGTAAGGGGTTTCAAGGGCTAGAGAGGATTTACATGTGAAGGGAGAATCCTAACAATGTGTGTAGGACTTCATTATCCAATGCACTGGCGAGACAGGTAATTTTAAAACCAAATAGTAAAATATTTTTTGCATCCTTTTGGTTTGTGCATTCTCCTAGCCTTTGGGAAAATTCATTTTTAACTACTGTGATACACACTGTAGGTTTATTTGTTGTAATATTTTACTTTGAAATCTTGTTACCTCTACTAATGTTATCCCCACTACTAATGTTTATCCAAAAGAGCAGATGGAAGCATGTTATGTGCTTGGATTGTTGCAGCTGATGGGCATTACACCCCTGAATATATTCCCTTATTCTGTGTCTCAGCCTTATGCTACCATGGAGGGAAAAAACACCATGTATGTTAGCTCATCAAAAGAAGCGCAGACTTTTTGTTTCCAGGCTCCACATCTTTGCTTTTCATCTCCTGCAAGATTTCAGGGCACAGAGAGGAGGAACAGCTACCTGTACAGGAGTAAAAACCTGTAGGCTGCACAGACTAAGAAGCCTTTAAACCCACAATCTTGTACCCTCTTTTTAATGGCTTTAAGGGTGTATATAAAGCCTCTGAGCAAAAGTAACAGGAAAGAAAAGAGATTCAACACCAAAACTAGTTCTGAGTTTCAATTTTCTCCAGCTGCAAACTTTTCTTTCTAAGTGTTAGCAAATTATTCTAGCATTACGTATTATGTTTTTGGAATACAGAGTTCCCTGAATATTTTACATATTAAATGTGTTTGTTTTAAAGACTTTAATGAAGTACATATTTCAATCATTTATGGCAACAAGTTGTTGTTTGGAAAAGGAAAATAAAGAAACCTGATTTTTGTTACGGGTTTTTAATTTCTCTTTCACAGCTGAAGGTGAAATAATTGTTACTGATACTGTATTGAAATTACTAAGAAAAGGTTTTTTTCTAGTGTATATGATACTTTTAAATCTGTTTTAATTTTTATGCCTTTCTTGCAACACCTTTTGATATAACAAATTAATTTTCTTCTCTTTAGATGAATATAAATTTTGTATCTCATACGTGTCTTCTGTACCCACAGTAACAGTCCATTAAATTTTAATGTTAGATATCAACTTCTAACTTTGATAAGACTATACTGTAGTTTAACTGTTCATTGTAGTCAGAATAATAGAATACCTTATAAAAATGGTGAAAAAATTAAGACTCTTACTTAAGTGCCATTTCATTATAAGTGAGTTCTTTTTAGCAACTTCTTCTTCCTTGTTACTCTGATGTCAGAAATTCACTGGGGGCACAATTTAGAAATTTAAATCCTCTGTGAATTTTCTGTTATTCCTACAGTGCTGTTCACCTAAATAATATGGACTTGAATATTTTCTGTCCACTGGCACATTGCAAAGATTAAAAACTGCAAAATTTTGTTAGAATGAGATTTGATTCATATCTTGGTAACCTTTTTCCAGGTTTGGACAGTTCTCTACCACCAAGTTTTTATTCCAGATGAGGTTATACCACTGAGAAGGAAATATTTGCAAGTTGTGAGTGTGGCATAGAAGTTTGTAGTATGAACAAAGAAAGGGATATTAGAAGGTGGAAGGTAAAATAATGTAAATTGTCTTTTCTGAGCAGTTTCTGTATGCAAATCTTTGTACTGTAGCTTGATTTGTTCTTTGCTATCAATGGAATAGAAATCCTTAGAAATACCCTGAAGTACATTAGGGTTTTTATTTCATCTTAGGTGAGTTTATTTCATTACAAGTGAGTTCTTTTCAGACAATTTCATCCCCATTCATGTCACAGTGAAACTAACAGTTTCTTCATATTTGTTTTAATAAGTTGCATAGGTAACAAAAGAAAACTAATTTATTTCTTTCTTTCCTCCTTGGAAGAGTGCACAGGAGGTAGTGTGTTGCAGAAATCAGGTGAAGAGCTCTAATTCCAAGCAATGAAGCCTAGAAGAGCTTATTATGTTTTTGATAAACGAGATTAATTTAATATATCCTTTTCAGACATTCTTCAGATATTTTCTTAGTACTAAAGAGAACAGACAGACAAAATAATATAAAAAAGTAGTATATAAACTGTAGTGATGAGGATTTCAGTTGACTAAAACTTGATTACAGACTCCATATAATAATGCATTTGGGACACCAAGAAACATCTTGGAGTTTGTGTCACTCCTGCTGCCATGAGAGAGCTCAGGATGACAATATTACCCTCTCATGTCAATGCTGGCAAGTATGCAAAGGCTCTTGCACATTTTTGTTTTTCTTCTTTTCTTCTGCTTCAGCTGTACAACAGCTATTTTAGTAAATGGTGAAGTAAAGATTTAAGCATCAAAAGAATTCTTTACTTTTCTCAAAATAAACAAATAATTAGTGGTATCTTTAAATAATGATCATGTTTTGTTTTGGCAAATACTATTATTCAGATATTAACTATAGTTAAAATAATATCCTTCTATTAGAATAGGATGAGATATTAATATCTTAAGCTTAAAATCTTCAACTTGCTAAAACTGGACTGCTGCCAAGATCTACATATGCTTTAAGACTTCCCCAACTTAAATCCATGACATATTTGACCTGTAGGAGTTAGTGAATGACCATGCAACAGTCAACAGCTGCAAAGTCAAAGTATGACTCCAGAACAGACATCTCCTGTTGAATCCCTATTATCTACTCTGGGGAAATCAGCTACATCATAGGAATCTAGATGTTAATTCAAAAAAAAAATCTGAAATGCAGAATATGTAACACATCCCTGTGGTAAGAACACTTCAAAAAGAAGAGTCCATTCAGTCAGGAGACTATCTTCTGGTCTGCATTCAAAATTAAGGCATAGCATTGGATTACACTGAGAAATAACAATGAGCTGGAATTTGGCCTCAGCAGATCTCCATTTCTTGCAGCCCGTTCTTAGAGCAACAGGATGGAAGAATGAGAATCTACCGTTATAACAGGAATCAGTCCCTGCTCTCCTCTCACCTCTGACTTCTCATTAGGTCTTGTTCCTGAGCTGCAACAGGAGTATCCTCTTTTCGTGAAAGCCAAATACTTCATCCATTCTCCAAAGCATGAATTTTACCTCACTCATTCCTAATAGTTTTTGAATAACCTCTCCTTAAAAAATAAAAATAAAAATAAAAAAATTGAAGGGTTGATAGAGAAAATTTTTATCCATTGATGCAAGTCAGAATTCTTCACACCATCATGCTCCTCAACAAAAATTGGCAGCACCCTTTTCAGATTTTTGTAGCAAGCTTCTTCATATCTTTTTTTTACATATATAATCAATGAAACCACTAAAAGTTCCATTGGAAAAGTACCCAGTACAGGCAAGAATAGCAATATGATACACCAAATTTAAAGGTCTCATTGGTCTATGTCTACAGTTAAATTCAGAATTGTCTTCACTGGTTGCTTCCAAACTACTACCAGAACTCCAGGGCAGGGCACCAGATCAGTCACACTCTGCAAATTCTGTGGGCTGATGAAACTCTCCTTATATTTAAGGCAATAATTTATCATTAGCCTAATGAAAGGATAGTTAAATCATTTTAAAATATTACTCAAGTTACAATGAGGCTAACCAAATTGGGTAGTTATTGCAGGGAAAAAAGCTTCTTTAATAAAATATTTACTGTTGATACACACAAACTTTTTGGTATCTAGTATTTTGTTTGGCAGTGTGCTCACTCTTCTAGTACTTCTGCAAGTCCTAAGGTCTGGTGCTGGTCTTCTTAGAAGCAGGTTGTATAACTTCGAGGTAAGTCACCAACATATCCAAGTCCTTCACCAGAAACATGGCACTGTTTTTATGTTCTTTTCATTCACTCTAGGATCCACTTCTTGCTATTTTTATGTTTTCTATATCACAACCAATTTTTCTATATATGGTGTAGTTTACATGTGTTGGATACTTGTTCCTTGTTCTCTTTGTTTTCCCTAAAACTGTTTTTTACTAAGCTTCCAAAATTACATTCCTCCAGTGATCAGAAATTGTTCACTGATGGTCTGCCTAAAGCCTTATGGCTTGAAGCCTCTGCTTTCATCCTGTGCCCACACTGTTGAGATCTCTGCTAACATTCCCCATCTGCAAAGCTTTATGCTACATCTTCAGTCTAGCATTGCACAGTTCAGTCTATAAATGATAACTACTGCGTACTTCTATGTCACTTACAAACATATATCAAAATAATTGTAACAATAGATGTTACACCAATCACACAAAGCAAAGATAAAACCAAAACAAGCTAAGTAATAGCTGCTTGCCCATTATATAACTATTACAAATAATAAATCACCTAATAAACTGTTGTCTTCTCACCATGACCAATATCCAGTTTTAAAAAGGAGGTAGCTTTTCCTCTGCCTCTCACTTGGCTGAACTCAAGTAGAACACTGTTATTTTTAGTTAGGGAACTTTTTATAGTTTCATTGTCAAGTGCAAGCTATGCAGTGAAGACTGATAAAAATACCTGAGAAAGAATTGCAACACAGGATTTTAACTGAGCTGAAGGTAAAAATAGTTGAATTTGAAGATAACTTCCTTGTAAATTCCATTAAGTAATAAGCTACATAAAAGTCTATATAAAATTCCAGATTGAAAGATTCTCCATGGTTTAATACCACCTCAAATTGTCTTTACATCAGACAGAGGCAGTAAATAACTAATTTTTTTCTCTTCATCAAAAATAGAAATGAAAAAATGCATTCCCTCATGTATTTGTATTGCTTTTCTTCACGAGGTGCATGTGTCTACATAGGCAATAAAACTGGTTGTACACTACATTCAATTAAAAAGCTGTGCAATAACAAATCAAGAAAAGGACTAAAGGGGAAAAAAAAGGACAAACCAAGCCCATAATTTAAAATAGGTAAATGTGCCTAAAAGCAGATGAAATACGGATTTGCTTTTGCTTAGCTTTCTAGTAAGAGGGTACCCCTTTAAAGTAGAGTGGGTACTTAAACGTATCTGAAACGAGACTATATTAGGCAGCAGTACCTAAACATTTTTCTTCTGTCTGCCTTTTCATTAACATTCCTCTGGGTTTTATTGTTTGCAGGGACTCCCTTCTTATCCACTGACATTTCCAGGGTCATGATGCTCAATTTAGGAACAACTACACTGACATTAGTACATTTTTTTGAGGTTCTGGTAATTTCCAAAACACAGCAATTGGCAATCCAAAAACAAAGAAAGAAAATGCAAAACTTCTCAGATACTAGCATGCTTCACCTCCCTCAGATAGTGCTTTAGCCATGCCAATAAGAAAATGAAAGGGTAACTTTCAGGCATGACATTAAACAGAAAAGTCATAGAAAGAGACAAAATCTATTCTGTAAAAACACATCCGGATATTACAAGAAAGCACAGTCATTCAACTAGAGGTTTTCTGGGTTACTGGCCCCAGCTGATCCTAGCTTTAAGGAGCAACTACTTCTACCAGAAATGTTGTAAGACTTCTTGCATATATTCATTCTGGTTTGAGCACTGCCCTCGTACCCTTGAAGTGATTAGCCTTTGTGTCTCTGTAAATCCTTATAGTCCTTGGATGATGAAGTGGTTGCAGTCGCATAGAAAAAGGGGAAAAAAACAGGGGAAACCAGAACTAGATGCTTTTGCAAATTCATTGCACATTGCATTTTCTTACCTGCTCATATATTACAGATATTCATAAGCTATCCAGAAAAAAGGTGACTAGTGAGGTGACAAAGTTTTCTGGTAGTATTAAATTATTCAGAGCAGTAAAAGCAAAATCTATCTGTGAAAAGTTGCAGGAGTTTACAATACTGAATAAGCAGCTAAAAGATGAAATTCAGTGGTGATAAATGTAGCATAATGAGCAGATAGAATAACCTTTATGTATGTATACAACGAGAGACCCTAAATAATTTATTAGCATTCAGGAGAAAGATTCTGGATTCATTGTAAGCAGTTCTACAAATATATCAGTTCCATCTTAAGAAGTGCTCAGAAAACCCAAATATAGTATTTAGAATGACATGGAAAGGAAGAAACAACAAAATAAAGGACTTATTTAGGGCAATGCATAAACACTTTGCAGTTCTGTCTTTTGTTGTAGTCTCAGGTAGAATGTAATAAAAATAGAATATGGTAAAAAAGAATAATGAAACTTATGGAGTAGTTTGTGTGCAAACAGGGTCTATATAGATAGAAAAAGAGGTAACTGTGGAATAAAGTAGAGGTCAGAAAAATTGTGAATGGTTTGGAAGGTGTGAATAAGCACATAAGATGAACTTCCGAAGGAGAAGATCTTGAAGAAAACAAAAGGCAATATTTTTTACATTAAACAGCTAAATTGTGAAAGCTTGTTGCTACAGGATGTTATAATAGGTTCATGAAACGGACAAATCTGTGAACGATTGCGTGCAAATCAACCTACTTATACAGACAGTGGTGAACTGTGAACAAGTTTATTGGAACTATTGATTTTTTGCCTTATGTTTAGCACATTGTATAAAAATTCACAACTATGGTTTTGGAAATATTAGAAGAACATTTTCTATGCTGACTAGAGTTGGAAATTAAAGCCCAAAACAAGGACATTTTTTGATCATAGGGCATTAAGCAAATGTCTGTTTGGGATTCTGGAGAACTAGGGAAAGATTACTACATACAATAAAATATGTTGTATAAATTCTGGAGTGAGCTTTAAAATTGAGTACAAACATATCCCTATGTATTTACCATATAAACCTGTTCCAGCATAGGCACATAACACATCTCTGTGATGTGTTACCAGTGTTAATCAGAGCTGATAAAAGATAATTTTAAAATGTAACAGTATTTAGAAGAGCAAAAATAAATCAGACTTTGTGTACAGCTTATTTTTTTCCCCAGTTCACAATTAACTGTGTAGGATGGTTAAGACTATTTGAAAGTTTGGTTGTTTTGGTTTTTTTTTTTTTCCAAAATCTTGTTACTGACCTAATGCTGGGCAATGTATATGTCTAGTTAAGCCCACTGTACAGTGTATTTCTAAACAAATATACTACAAAAATAAAATGTATTATTTTTAAAAATTGCAGTCACCTGAACTTGCAAGGAAAATGATAACTTTTAACTGTGAATTTTATATGAAGACCTCATTTATGATGGGGATACTGTCCACCATTCAAAGCTGGAGAAGATCCCTTTTGTTACTGGTGGGAGAAAGATCCAAAAGAAGAGTCAAATATCTAGAGAAAGCAGTGAAAGTTTTGCAGTGGGAAAACTTCTTTTGTTTCCAACTAGAGAATAACTGATAGGAGAAAGGTAAACAAAGTGCAGGACAGAACTATGAAAGGCTGGGAAGTTTAGTCTTTCAAAATTACCTGTAGAAACAGTGTTGATTGCAAATTATTGCAGCTGATAACATGATGATGACTTTTATGGTCGTCTATGGCATCATGGACTGCATTTCAGCTCCCTAGAGAAGTATTTTTGCAGCATGAGATGGAAGGTATGTGTTACATGCCCTGATATGTGCATGAGGGCATGTGAAAGTACAAAGTCAACTGGAATAATGTTGGAGGAGTGTGCAGCATGCAGTTTCATCCATATTGCCTTTGAGAGCAGTCCTGGAGTGAACTATCCCAGAATGAGCTCCTTTGTAGAATACTAATAAGTGAAGCAGCAGCTGTGCGGATCAAAAACTTGAATGGCTTAAAAGAACTGTCTCAGCACAGAAATGAGACAGATCAGATACTACAGCCAAGCTGATGGACTTGGTATTGTTATTTCTAGCAAGAAAGGCTTGTACTTTTTGATCTGTAAATCCCAGACAACAAACCACTATGAGGTAATGCCATAGGAATAGTTAAAAAGCATCACCATAGATATAATTGAATGGATCATTGTTTCTAACCTGGCCTACCTTCAATGTGGCATTCATATACCCACATTACTTTTCTAAGCCCCCCTTGCCCACTTATTACATATGACAAAAAGGAGAATAGCACATAGGGTGTCTGTTCTTGACTGAGGAAATATGGCTGTCGTCAGCTGTTGCAAGAGGCAAGCCATGGTAATTAGTCAATAAATTTTATTGCAATATGTAAAATACAAACGCATAAACTTTCTGTTCTACATTCTTTATTTCTCATAAAGATCTGTTTGATCTGTTTTAATGTAAAAGTAGCAAAAGTGATTCCATATTTTTGAGCTGTGACCCTCAGGCAGCACATGAAAACTGATCTTAAATAATTTGATCTAACTTTCTGGCAAAACTCTTTAGTGTGAAATTGGCAGGCAAAAAAAGGTATAGTGATTTGTATATGAATTTTATGTAAACTACAATTTATGTATTGAATAAACTCTGCCTTTTCTTGCAAAAGTTAAATACTTTAGACTATTGCGCACTACTCTCCTATCCTCAGCCTTCAGTTAAGGGAAATTCCCAGTTATGACATGTCTAGAAAATATAGAATAAGTATGCAGCTATTTGGCTGTTGTAAAAGGAGTCATCTTACTTTCAGAAGACACAGGGTTTTTTTCCTAAATACTTATAATAACCCTTGTAAAACAGTGCTTTCTTAATTCCTCTATGGAATTATCTAATCTTATTTATACTTTATTATATCTATAGATTCCGTTATGGTGTTCATCACCATGGCATTTCAGTGCTTCCATCTATCCTATTTCCTGTAAAATAAGTGCTTGCTTTTAGCACATATCAGTTGATAGCACAGCCTCACTGGAAGAGAGATGAGGATTTTCAAGAGATGACAGAAAAAGCCCTGGTAAAATAAAAGGACTCATTTTACACAGCTCAGACTATAAGCGATTAGTAGCATGAAGGATTTGTCTAGATATACATTTTTTAATGGTACATAAAAGGATCAAAGTCTAACCTGCACTGTGTAGTGCAAAACATGTCCATCATACAACATTAATATCACCATCTGCAGGCCATCTTACTCTCTTATACTTTCTGCACAGCAGCATGAATAGGTCATTAAAGAGGCTTGCTTTCCTCTTTCATTTGCTCTTGATTGTGACTGAAATGCCCAATATTCCTATTACCATTTATATAGAAAGGACTGTCTTTTCCTGTAGATTTCCAAGGGGTTTGAATCCTTGTGTATTGACTGGATGTGCGTGAGAGAACTTTTAGCTGCCTTTTAAAGTATCCTTTTGTGTCTTATCTTCCTCAGCTTCATTTCACTCACTTGCCCCTTTTGATGCTGAGGTGTGCATAGCTGCTATTCAGACACTTTTCAGCCCAGAGGAAACTCGGTTGATGTCTATAGAGTTGATGGCCATGTACTGGAAAATTTCATATAAGCTGAATTTTTTGTAAGAATGGATTTACAGAAGTTAAACATGATTTCCTCAAAGCCTATACAAATTCCAGGCTTTCCAGCTCTACCACATACTCTGTCTTGGTGCTGTGTGACAGCTAGGAATGAAGACAGACAAAGAGCCCTCAGTCTCGGAAAACACAGGCTAAAGTTTCTCCAGAGTCCTTGTCAGTTATGCTAAACATAACTTTGGGCACTCTTGAAAATTAGTTTCACTCTATTAGATGGGTGAATTTCTATAAACTGACTTTGGATCTCAAATGTTCTTGATTTTTAGAGTATTTGGAAAAAATACAGAGTAAGAAAAGAAAAGGAGTATGGATTACAGCATTCTGATAATCTTCTGGCATTCAAGCTTGACATTTAGAATGAGCAGCTTGGATGTAAATCAAAGCAACCAAAGGAAGTCCCTTAGTTTTCTAACTCCAGATATTCACCAGGCTGGTGTTTTTAAAGTAATTCCTGTGGTCAGTGATACCAAAAGGAGTGGTGGCACTAATGTTGTTGTTGTTATTATTATTATTATTTTAATGTACTTCTAAACCTTCTTCAGAATGTGTACACTTACAGGTAGATTAAATTGGTATATGTTGTTATGAGTGAACAAAAAGATTCAACTAATTCGGGGGTGCTTTAATGAGGATCTTTAAGGCTTCTGTCATCATCCCACCTCCATGCAGAAAGAGGTCACGGAGTTTGCCATTCTAAACAATTTCTTGTTTAGTTCTAGGCTCTTTTCTGCTCCACAGTATCTATATTAGCTTTATAGTTAGCAAACATGATGGGTGATCTGTACACCTGTACAAACCTACTAAAACAGTGACCCTTTTTAGAACCATTGAAAATGAACTGGGTTCCTTAATTTGTGTCAACCGTGGTTGAATGAGTGGGAGGAATTCAAGACAGTGCAAAAATGACACAGAAGCAGTAATCAGAGATATACCATAAAACACAGATAAGGCCATTGTTCATAATTACTTATCAGCTAGGAAAGTCTTATTAACAGAAAATCTTTTCACTGTTCAGTAATGCTGGGAGAGATGAATCCCAGGCACACCCTGAATGCTGAAGTCAGTACACTTCTTTATCCATAATTAGGGAAAAAATATCTGAAAATGTACATTGAGAAATTCTACGTTCATGCTAATTATCTGTTGCTTTCTGTAGCATAGACTTTAGTATTCTCAGAGATGCTATAATTCTTTGCTAAAGTTTAAGGCTGCCTGCTGAGAATTAGTCAAAGTGAGCACTGAATAAGAATACCTGCTAATAATTCAAACATAATTCGAACATTAAATCATGTTGCGCGTCAAGGCTGGAGAATAAAATTTAAAGAATAGCAACAAATATAAATTATAAGTTCGGCTGAGTCAACAGTCTCAGAACCTACAGAATTCAAACTCCTAGGGGCCTCCTTTTCCAGTGTTCACAAAGAAACCCTGCTTGTGTTCTGTTACTTTGGGGAATAACTCTTAACAAAGAGAAGATTACGAAAACATTAAATAGTGGATGTATATGTAAGGTGAGTTGGGAGCATCAAAATAATATTAAAGTGGACTTTTCCAGTTTCCTGTATTTATTGGATCAAAGGTAAATAACACGTTACTGAGCTTTAAGCATTTAAGTCTTCCAGATTAAAACAGACATTTTATGCATCCCTGAGAAAGCTTGGGCTGAAGGGACACTTAACACTACATCCACATGCTCTAATACACTCAGACATATAGTTCTTCCATTGTACACATACATTTTCCCTTCCCATGCAAACTCATAGGCTCACAAAGCAATGAGTTCTTTTCTGACTGTGATCAGAGAGCTTTTACTTCTTTATATGTCTTCACTGTCACAACAGAAACTATCACCAAGAAAAGCTGTAGAGGCCCTGAATCTTCTTTTGAGACAATACTCTGTTACAGTATATTTGGGGAGTGCACCGTGTTGGTATCGGCTAGCAGAATATTTTAATGACATGGAAAGAGCCATGCTGATGATCTATGGAAAGATTATTTTGTTTGCTTCATGTGTTTGTTTTTCTCCTGTTCTTCTCTTGTAGTATACTGCATTTACTCTGGCTTTTGATCATTGTAGGCTGAAATTTACCAAAGAGCATTATGTGATTTATTATGACGTATATGGTAGTTATCAGGGTAAGTGTTCTGTGGATGATTCTGGTCTAAGTAACTTACTTGCACCATATGCTCCTATGTCTTTTGTTGTATTCCAGTCTCACAGTTTAATTTTCAGTTTTGTTTTCTTTAAAGCAAAACAATTTTTAGGCCCACAACTTGCATATTATCAGAAAAAAGGTAGGCCAAGGACACTGGATACATGTAAAGACAACATAGAAAATGGCACTAGTATAGAGGAATCACAAATTTTTTACTTGTATGTGCTGGAAATGTTATATTAGGATCTGTCATGGTTTTGTCTGTGATACAGTTAATTTTTTTTACTGTAGCAGGTATAGCATGTTTTGGGTTTATTATGAGAATAATGTTGATAACACACTGATGTTTTAGTTGTTACCAAGTAGTTGCTAAGTAGGCGCTAAGTATTGCTAAGCAGTGCTTACACTAGTCAAGGACTTCTCCAGCCTCCCATGCTCTGCCAGGGGCACAAGAAGCCAGGATGCAACGAGGCACAGCCAAGACAGCTGACCCAAACTGGCCAAAGGGATATTCCATATCCTATGATGTCATGCCCAGTATATTAACTGGGGGAAGCTGGCTGGGGGAAGTAGTGATTGCGGCTTGGGGACTGGCGGCATCGGTCAGTGGGTGGTAAGGGATTGCACCACTTGTTTGGCTGTGTTTTTTTATCCTACACCCACCCCACCCACCCCCGTTTCACCTCTTTCTCTCTCTTTTGTTATTTTCCTTTTCTTTATATTATTGTTGTTATTATTACTACTGCTGTTTTATTTTAATTATTAAACTGTTCTTATCTCAACCCATGAGTTTTCTTACTTTTGCTTTTCCAATTCTCTCCACCATCCTACTGGGGTGGGGGCAGTGGTTGGGTGGTGCTTAGTTGCTGACTGGGACTAAACCATGACAGGAACCTCACTCAAAATGTAAGCTTTAAAGATTTTTTAATTACAGCAGTATCTCTTAGCAAGTTTAAAGCAATTGCTAGTGAAACCAGTGATTCTTTTGGGGTGTATGTGGTTATACTTGCATTTTTATAAAGCTGAAACTGTGGTGTTTCACATTAGTATACATAGGATCTCAATATTTAGATTCTGGGTATGGCTTAATTCTGTATGGAAAGCCTTATGCTATTTATTGATCCAGTTGGGGTTCAAGTGAAGTCCCTGTCTTAAATTTTATCATTCATTGTCAGAAACCTTTAAAAATACATTTGAAAGCTGCCCTTTGTTTTCTTCTACATTCTTTTGATTTTTCTAATTTGTCATTTTCTCAGGATCTGCAGCTCTTCAGAGTAAACTTAACCCAGACGTTCTCTGATACTTAGATAATAGGGAGGTTCCACAGAAAGCAGCTATCTGTGTGGTTTTTTTTCTTGGGCAATACATCATATTATATTTTTTCACATTTTTGTAGACTGTCCCTCTGAGCTGTATGAGTTTTTTCTTCCTAATAAGACAAGTATTCTCTTTCATATTGACATACGATTATTGTTCCAATTAATGCCAGACAAGATGGGTCTGCTTATGTATATTTTTTCTGAACACCTTTTTTTCACCTTCTTAATGACAAATAGATCCTAGTTTCAGATCCAAGTGACCACTTTCACTTGTAAAAAAACCATTTGTTTTATCAGTATTTTTTAACATTTAAGAAGACAGATGTGAAATATTTTTTCAAAAGTGTTTGCATATATGTCCATTATCACAATTTAGTCTGATCCTGCTATATTGCTCTAAATGAACCAATGGATTAAAGATTTTTCCGCACTGATAGATATACTCTTGTGTAACTTAAAAACTGTGGGCACAGCTAATTTTACTATTATTGGAAAAAAAATAGATGAGAGATCTATCTCTACACTCCACTTCAGGGAAGACTCTATGGATTACAATATTTTAATGATAAAATGCTTGTAATTTGTCAAGAAGACTCACAGTTTAGTAGGGAAACTCAAAGCACAATTTTGGTATGCAGTTCATGATATATGCTTTCATGAAAGAAGCAGAATATATGGATCATACTGGTTCATCTTAGTAGTTTTGCAAGAATCCACAATTTTTTTGACATTCTGACGTATGTCTAAGAATGTCAGATTCTCTTATTAAACACACACTTCTATTTACTTTAAAAAAACACCCTATTATATAAATACTTTTAGCATTTTTCATCTTTTTTATTATGTTGGACTGGAAAAATCCTCCTTTTGATATCAGCAGATGTAGATAAACCCACTGCCACATTTGTTGCAATACTTCTTCAGAATATCTGCACCCAAGTCTAGTTGGTGTCATTGTACAGGAACCACAGATGTCAGTAGTTCAATAAAAGCATTACATTTATTATTATTAATATTACAAACTTTTTTCCTTTTTTGGGGGGGCTATGGCGGGCTGCACCTGCATAAAATTCCTTGTTTCCCTTTCAATAGCTAGAGCAGAGTTCTTGCCAGAAATGTCTATGACACAGATACCTGAGTAGAAGTTCCATCAAGTTTTTCTTTGCTGTAATCCAACTGTCCATTCTGTATTGCTTATATGTGGAAACATGAATCAAACATGGAGTCTCATATTTGCTGCCTCATCTCCCACATGGGCATATCAGCAGTCCATGGAAGAAAGTGCCTCAGCATGAGCAGATGCAGTAGTTGGTCAACCAACATGTGGTAGATCTGATGAAACTTTTTTTGGGCCAGTTCTTACTTGCAGTAGTAGCTTTTGGACTCCTCTGAATCCTGTGAATGTCTTCTAGACTACAAATAAGATTTTTTGGCAGACTGTTTTGGCAGGTACAACAATAGTGTAATACGCTCAGGTTGATTACACAAGGAGATTACTAAAGGACAATAGCCTCTAAGGGTATACCTCCTTTTATTCCACTAGAAGGTATATTTCTTTCAATGTTCATTGACAATATTATAATGACAATATTATAATGCCATTTTATTTTTGGTAGTTGAATCACACATAGTAGGTCTTCCCATATTTCTCAAAAGTTTGAGAAATTTGATCTTCATTGGAACTCTTGTGGAGGTTGAAGTATAGCATTTTATATTGTGTGTGGAATTCTTATACAGAGTGATAATAAATTCCAGAAATGACAGGAAAAGTTCATTTATGGACCATTTCTTATGCCTAAGAAACTGGCAGAGCTCATTGATGAAATACGTAATTACAGCTATGTGGTTTTTCTTTTTCATGCCACAGATGTGTGTAAACTGAGGCCCAGGACTTATAAAGCATGTGTAAGATTTCTGACCTGGAACCATCTCACAAATTGCTTGCCTGGAACATAGACAGAAGAGTTCAACTCTGTCTTTTGAAACATACGATCGGTCTCTATTGAATACTGAACCCAAAATGGCGGGGGGGGGGATTCATTGCCATTAAGCATCTAAAATGCAATTTAGATTTTCTATCTAGTCAATAATAAAGATATCTTCTCTGGGAGATTTTTTTTTCATTTTAAGATATATACCTAGGATAGAAGGTTTCTGTCTGTTCTGACCATTGAGGAAATGTAGTTGAGTTGCTTGATAGTAGCTGCCTAAGATTTAAATGGCTAAAGGCAGATGAGTAGTACTAATGATAAGAAAATTGTTCAATGTATATGCAGAAGGGGCATAGACAAATATACTATTGCTGTGTTTTAGAATCCTTCCTTTTAAGCAGACAGAGCCACAAAGTGTAAAACATGACATGAGTATTTTTCAGTAAATCATTAAACGATGTCAAACTTTATATGCAGTCTCATGAAGAGGACTAATAATAAAAATGGGTAGTGGGGTGGTCATGTTGGTGTTTCTGACTATCAGTCTAAGTCATTATCCAAATTCAGAGTAATTTCTCCCCGATCCAACAAATAGATTGAAAGAGCTTACCTCTACCACAGTCACAGGAAATAAATAATAAATGAAATTGTAAAGAAGAAGTATACCATATAAATGGTATAATTATACCATATGCTGTTATGGAATTCCAGTTTGAATCTTTTGATTTCTGTGTGTCACAAATAGACATATCCCTGGAGATTTCACTGAAGTTTTGAATTTTTAATATAGTTTTTATGTGATGCATTTTTTCTGCCTACTCTTAAATAGCTTTAAAGTAAATTTACCATATCCTTAACTGTTTGTCCCTATGATTACTCATCAGGGTGAACATTTTTTAAGTATTTACACTTCCTTACCTGTTTTCAAGGTCAAGTACCTTTTTGGTGGAAGAAAACTCATAAACTGTATTTCGTTTCAGTTTGCTGTCATACCTTCATAAAGGGGCCAAAGTTATTGAAGTTGTTATTGAAGTCTGTGAGCATAACATCACATCCAAAGAAAGCAGCATGATCTAGTGGTGACAGCTAACTTTTACATTGTAGAATTTCTGTAAAAATTATTGGGAATAAATTCGTACTAGCAGCAATGTGGAGGAAAAAAATATTACCTTCTTTGTTAAAGTAACCATCAATAATCCATTCATCCACCAGAATGAAAACCCATCAGAGTCTTTTTAAATTGAACTAAACAAATCATCATATGTGAATTTCCTTTCCCCTGTCTACGTTGTACAAGAAAGATAGGAATCTGTTCGTTTTATTTTCTCAGCAAAATACAAGCTAAAAAGTAGTATCATTTTCACAATGTCGTCAGTACTAATCACCATTCCATTAGAAGGTAGTACATGCTTTATTATTATTATGCTGTGTTTTGAAAATTTATATGTTCTTTATTTATCAATAAGAAGCATAGAAGCATCCCCATCTCTCAAGGCAACCTAGTATTACAGTCTTCATTCTCACACTTAAGTATTTCATCAGATCAATGACAGTGGACTAAATCCCCTTCATTGAGAGCAAAAGGCTACAGCTGGAGTAGGGATTGGGCCCCAAAGACCTTATGAGTATTATGAAAACACAAGATAATATTTTTCAGATGTCCATTCAATACAGCTGAAAATAAATAAACAAACAAAGAACAACTGGCAAATGAAGGTAGTCAGAGTGAAATAATTTTTCACAAATTTCTTAGAATATCATATAAAGAATCTTCAAACTCTCTCAACATGCATTCATTTTTAAAACGGCCAAAAGACAGGGTGGAGGTTGCATTACAGTTGCTCTGATCATCACCTTTATAACATCTCATTTTTATTTTCCTAGAAGAAGAAGAAAATGAATAGAGCAAAGATTTATGTCATTGAATGTCATAGCTGATTACCTCTAAAAATGAGAAGAATGCAATTTTTATGACTTTATTTAAAGCTGAGCTATTTTTCATAAGCAAATATAGCCAGGCCAGACAGCTTTAATTTTTAAGAATGTATGGTACACTCTGGTATAAATTTGTAAATTATGATATGTTTTTAGAATCAGTGTTTTACTAAATAAAACATTCAGCACAATTCTAGTATGCATAATATTTCTGTTGTAATTTGCAATGATATTAAGACAATCATTTTTCTTAGTAAGATGCAGGCACTGTTAACCATTTGAAAATACCATTCACTGATAATTTACTTCCAGGGGTGACTTATGGTTACTGTATGAAGCCAAAATATATTTATTATGAAATTTCAATAAACTGGCTTCTTTTTCCAGACAGTGGAATGAAGTTGCATGGAGAATTAGATGTGTGAAGAATGTGTAAAAAATCTAATGAAATTCAAGGATCATTGCTGTTAAAACTATATGTAATGGTTGCGTGTCTGGCATTCATTTTTATATTTATTTTTGTAGGACAGATACAAATAGTCATATTTGTGTTATGCAAACTATCATGCATGGCCAATACAGGCAATGGTTCCAAAGACCTACTGATTCCCTGCTAGACGCCTACCTCTACGTGCAGTGCATATCCAAGAAGATACTCTCAAAAACTGATCTATATGACTCATGAATAATTTCCTTTTGAATTCATTCCTGAACAAACACATTCTTTGTAAGAGCTGAGCAGAGAAGTATGTGAGATGGCAAGCCTATCCCAAACATGTGTTTGTGGAAGAGCAAAAAGTATCTAAAAGTATATCCATGCAGATGGTGGTAATCATCGGGAGAAAGCCCCGGTCTGAAAGCTTTGTGCCTAGGGTTGTATTCAGGTTCACAATCTTAGACATCATGTGTCCTGAAACAGTAATGCCCTAGAACAGGGCACAATTTTTTTAATCATTTAGTTATCAAAATGTATCTATATTATCATCAAAATATTCACAATGAAACAGTGAGTGCAGCAAATATATTTTGGGAGTAAGCATAGAGAAGTATAGTTATTTGGTTTTATTTGTTTAATAGAAACTATGATATAATGAAAAACAACTAACGCTGATTCCACTGTCACACACAGATGCCTCCATTTTCTAGTTTATCTGTTCTCTGAAACCTCAGTAAGAGACTTTTTACTTCCTGTAGTCATTATATTTCCTGGCAGGAAGCAAGGAAATTCTGGTATCATCTAACACTGGGCAAAAAAGAAAGTCGGAGCAGAAGACAGAGATAATGCTATCACAAGGTTTAATCTGACAAAAATCTACACTGCAAATCTGTAAAACTGTACTGCAAGTTAATGGCAAAGTCCCCATAACTTAAAGCTGCAGTGGAGTTTTGAAGTAGAGCACACCTGAGTTTATCTTAACTATTCTAACTAGGTTTTCAGCAGCCTGTGGGCTCTGGGTGTTTTGCACATCTTTGCCCTCAGCAGGGAACATGGGAGCTCTTTCCCCATTGCCAGGCTCCAGTAGCTACATTGGAGAAAGCCATGTCAAAGTCTGTAATCTTGGAAACTAGAAGCAGGTTGCACACTCCTGTACCATAATATTCTTCTCAGTGTACTTGGTTCACCCAGGTTGAAAAGTTCATCCACCCCTGAAGAATTCTGACTTGACCAGAGTTTTGAAGCAGATACATCTGTCCCTTTCCTTTAAAGTAAGCACATTTGAAGAACCTGAGTTTTCAGTCTCTGCAACAAGTTTATATTTGACCAAAACCTGAGGAAATTACCCAAAGGATTAAAATAAAAGTGCTTATAAACAGTCTTCCCCCTGACCATGTATCCTGACAGAATGGCCTCCTTTGAATTTGGATCTCAGCCATCAATTTTTAGCTGTTTGTTAGATTACAGTCAACTTCACAGTCCCAGCTGAAGTGCCTAGGAAACCTTTTTTCTGCCACCTTTGAGACCTCACTGTGTACGCCACAAGAGTCCCAGTCTGTCTTCTCTATGGTAAGATTTCTGCTTACAAGTTTTCCCACTCTCTTTCTCTCTGTGTTGTCCTGCTCTAGGAAAGTTTCTCTCTTGTGGATGTTTTTTGCCCCTAAAGAAGAGAAAATATTCTACCCTTTCCCATGAAATCTTTCCAAAAGGCTGGCAGCGTCTTCCACCAACTAAATAAGCATCCTCCTTTCCTGTAGTCCAGCTCTGCCTTCTTTATGTAACAACATACAGCAAAACAGTCAGCAAGCAAAGCAGACACCGTTCCTTGCAGCCTGCTTTTCCTGACCTCAGCATCAGATGACTGTTCCTTCAGAGTACTTTTTTTTTTCTGCTGCAGTGTAGCTAAAGCACAGTATTTAAGATATTTAAATATGCAACTGAAAAGGTTTTTCTTGGGCAAATTAGTGGGGTATCCCCACATCTCCTCCTAATAATCAGGATCCTGAAATAGTGAAATTTTTATTTTCTTTCACAAGAACTTGCATGACATGAACATTCAGCTAATAAAAAACAGCCACTCCATAGAGAAATAAAATGTATTTCAATATTAAATTTTACACATTTGATATGAGATGACCTGCACTCTGTCACACAAGCCCTCATTTCACAAATTCCAGTAGATAGAAATAATTTAAATATTCCTATTTCTTACTCACACACCAGCTAATCATAAAACGTAATCTATTCAGGCAGAAGGATAGGCATTGGGTTAGAATAATGGTTGCTTATTTTTAGACATCATCCTGTGTTCTTGCTAGAGCCTGAGAACTGCAGTTACCTTAACTGGATGTGATTTTTCTGGTTACTGATATTCTTAGCAGGTTGGTAGCTTCAGTGTTATCTGTCATGCCATACTATTGACATGTTAGAAGAAGAAGAGAACTGATATTGTTGGTAGCAGTTGAGGCAATGGTAAGGAAAAAAGCTTCAAAATGAGCTACTAACACACACACAAAAAAAAAAACAACAGGTGGCAGCAGAAAGTTTAGTGTTCTATGTATTTTTATGCTTTGAGAACAGGGTCAGTTGAAAAATGTTTCTCTTGAGGAATCTTCTCTTCATGAACTCTTATATATTCAGATTATAATGAGCACAGAATTCTTATCAACCCAGACCCAACTACTAAGGAGTATAAACTCCATATTACAAGTTTATAAGATTAAAACACTTAACCTGGAGATGAGATCTCTGGAAAAAAATAAAATTTTATTAATTCTTTAACTGGAAAGCTGCAGTTTTATTGGGTACTAGTAGTTTCTGAAAGTTCTTTAACAGATGTGGAGATACAGGTGAAGGATTCTACTAATCAGACTATGTGGCTATGATATTTCAGTGGTATAAATTTTTGCATACATGTATTCCTAGATTAAATCACTAAAGACTTGTTTGTTTGTTTGTTTGTGTGAAAAAGCAATGATATTTCTATTCAATTCTATATTAATACACTTAATGCCTTCCTGTAACATTAATCAACCATAGACAAAGTAGAAATCAATACAGCTTTGAAATATAGTCATGGAATGCCAAAAATAAGCATGAAAAAAACAGTCTATGCAGTGTATTTCTTTTGAGGATTGTGTTAACATTTGAAAGATCAACAGTTTCTTTCCTCTGTAGGCAGCTAAGGCTTTGCATTTGATATGGCATGTTTGATGGTAGGTGATATATTCCCTTAATGTTTTTATTAAAGTCTTAAGAGCAGATTCTGACCACAGATATTTTGGTGAAAATCTGGCACAACTCCACAGAGGATCTTTGGAGTTATTGGTGTCACTTGGTGTCACACTGATGAAAATTTGGTCCTATAATCCTCCTCTCCACAAGCTGTTTATTTTGCAACTTTGTGCCTAACAAGAAATTTTATGCTGATAAGTAATTTTTCCCCAATTCTGAAGTTTTCAGCAAATCTTTTGACTTTGTAAGGACACATGGGAAGGCTTTGTTTATCTTGGAAAAAAAGTAACTCTGGAGAAATTCTAAGCATAATGCAGAAATAGAAATTATATTGCAGGGTATTTTCTGATGTAATTGCATAGTTTAGCCAGTTAATTTCAGTAGACCATAGTCCTATTGGTAGCCTCTTTGTTTTAACCAAATACAATAAAACAAAACCACCTTCTGTTGAAACCCTTAGGAAAACCCTTAGGTTTTCTTAGGAAAACCTAAGAGTGCATTCTCAATAATAAAATGTGGGTAAAGAAGGCAAGAATAAAAAGAATATCCAGAGTCTACTCTGGTTAGAGTAAGTATGTAATGTATATCACTTATGTAAGAGTAAGCAGAGTGAGTAAGTAAGTATGAGTAAGCTGTTGGCTCTTAAGGTTTCATTTCTCCAGTTATTGCTTAATTTCTAGATTCTTTGGTGGAGGTTACACCCATCTGCATATTATGGACAGGCTTATATTAGCCACGCTTGCAACTGACATTGTAGGTTATTACTGATAACTCAGGTAGATTCTGCTTGGTTCTCTAGAATATTAAGTGTAAAAGTCTCTGTGATTGAGCAATAAAACTACACAATGGAAGAAGGCTCAGAGGAGATGGGCATAGGAGATGTGCTCATGAAGCTCAGCCCAAGCAAGAACAACATAGGAAGTGATCAGAGCTATTGCAGGGAAAGCTGGACTTAGCTCAGCACAAAGGGAAACAGAGGGTGACCTTTGTTTTAGATAAATGGCTGTATCAGTTGACTGGATCAACTAGCTGTATCATTCGAGTGTATCTACCAGTTGTGTAAATGGTTTTCCCAGTGCTAATCAAAAGGCTGTGAATGTCTTCTTGATCTAACCAGAACAGCATGGGGGAAGTGTTATGTGGCTCAGCCCAGCCCAGTGTAAAAACCAACCAACCAATGGAATAAACTTTAAAAAGAGCAACACGGCTGAGCTGGCTTCAACCCAGGTATTTCTTCCTGGTGGCTGGGGGCATCCACTGTCATGACAGTGTACATATAGAGACCATTAATGGGAATCACATTTGTATTGTCATCCAACTGTGTATTGCAACTATATTCTGCTAAGTGTATTTGCATTGTGATTTCAGTACATTTACGTGTCTCTCTGGTAAGAAAAATTCCTGGGTAAGGTCAAATATCTACAACTGAACTTGGTATTAAACCCTCATCATGTGGAATATCTAAAAAGAACCTGACCAAATAGTACTGGACTCTGACGATCTGTTGTCAGAAAGGTGAGAGTTTTCTCATCATTTTAATGTTCTTTCTTATATTCAGACAATTTGACTAGAAAAGTTTCTTGAACAGTAGGTTGGGTATCTTCTTCTCTGATCACCTACTGTTCACGCAAGGCAGTTTCTAAATACTGCCTGAACAAGCAATATTACCTGTTACATGAGAGGTTAATTCAAAGCAACTGTTCATATTAGGCAAGTAAAGCAGAAGGTAAGAAGGGATTTTTTGCTAGTATCAACCATGCAGTCCTGATCTTTGCAAAACAGATAAAAAGATCTCCCTGAGCTTACACCTCTGCCAGAATGCAAATATTTTTCCATGGAAGTATAGTATTTCTTGACACTTTCAATGTGTTTTCTTATCCTAATATCTGTATCACTTTTTAAACACTAACTAATTAATCCTCTTAACATTGCAGGGATTAAGCTCTAACCTCATATAAAGGAAACCACACTGATAAATCTTGCAGTTTTGCTGCAAGTTATACAATAGTTGATAGTTATATATAAAGATATCATTGCTGTAATTTAAATTGCTAGTTATGCATAAAAGTCTTTCAGTGATTTTTAAGGCAGCTAATTCAGCATCTTTTTTTTTTCAAAGTTTGGTATTAGGTTTTGCATTCTGTTTCAAAAAATAGCCATGTGTGGATGCCTCATAAAGAAGAAGAGTAAAACAGGTATTTATGATACTTTCCCTTTATTAGCCTCTAAGTTTTCCAACTATATCCTGCTCACCGAATTTCCTGAACCTGCTAAATTTTCTCTACTTGCTCACCTCATTTTCCTTCTTGTCAAGCAATAAGTAGGAGCTGTTTCTCCATTTTAGATTCCAACTGGTACTATCTTTCAAACTTCCAAGATTTTCCCCTGAATTTCTTGAATGTCTCCCTGCATGCTTCCAGAGTAACCTGTAAATGCCTCCGCTCTTGCTGTCCAGTAAATCGTGCTTGTTCTATCCTAACCTGATGTATTTTGCATCAGTGATGAGTTGGGGAGTGTGCTAAGTAGCTTGCCAAAGGTTTCTCAGTCTCATAAAACACTGATGGCACAATCCCACATGTCACAGTGCAAGTGTTGCCTTTCCAATGTTAAAAATAGCACAGAGTAACAAATAATAGCTTTAGTCCCACTCAAAACTTGTTATTTTTGGGAGATAACTGATCCATTTCTGTAAGCTCAAAGGGAAGCTACTCAGGGCTTGTGTGGGACACAGGGAAGAAGGCCATCAGTTGTCCTGGTCTCTTTTTCTATTTTCATTTTGTATGACACATATTACTGCTAGATGGATGTACTCTCCTCCCTCCTCTCTGTCCTCCTGGTAAACCGACTCATGTTCTCCATATTCTAGCCTTTATAATATCCAGCTTTCTGCTCAAGCTCTTCTTGTATGCTTTTCTTGTTGCCTTTTAAAACCCTACACAGCAGTCAGCTTTTCATAAAACTACCTGCATGCTTCCCAACGTGGATTAAATAATCAAAGATGCTTTTATGCCTGGCAGGTCCTGTTGATTATCATAATACAAAAGCAAAACAAAAAAATCTACTCTTTTTTCTCTAATGTCATACTCCTCATGAAATTTGTTAATGAAATGAGCTTTAAAAACTAACCTGTAATAGAACAGTACATATACCTGTGATGCCACATGCTCTGCACAAAGGAGATGAAATAAAATGGTGTTTGGAGTTTTAATTTACATACATTAATCTGTTTTTCTCTATTCTTTTTCAGTAAGTGTTTGATTTATATTTAAGCAGTTTGTAGTCTGCTACAGTGAGGTGTAATATTTCTGATACAGTAGTGTGCATAATGTATTAATTGACAGTACGTTTACTATAATCTATGAGGAAAAGCTATTTATTCATACAGACACTTATAAGAAAGTCTACCATTTCTGAAATGAAATCTAATAATAAATAATGTCACTTAGACACATTCCCCCAAAATTAAAAATAACAAGTCCCTTTAATTTCAAGAAGGTCAAGGTACATCAGCTATACTACAATTTAGCATAAAATCAGTTGTTTGGAAGCTAAATGATCCCTGCAGGTTTCCACTTAGACTGTTACCCTCTTCTATTTAGCAAGATGGTAAACCGACAGAGAAAAAAGGAGACATTTCTAGAAATGTTCATTCCAGTGATCGTAGTTTTGATGGGCTGTGTGGTCTGAAAGACAAATCCCATTTAGGAAGCCAAATTATTTTCATTATGTTTTCTTTCATCATCCTTCATTAAGAAAATCACTGTTTCAAGTCATCACATTTTTTAATATAAGAAGTAATAAGCAAAGTTATATGAACCTCAGGAAGGGTAAAATTAGCATAGCTTTCCTATCTGAAATTAAATAAGTATTTTTACATCTGAAATTATAGAAATATTATCATATTGCTTTTTTTTTTTTTTTAAAGAAAATATTGCCTGAATTTTTACATGTCTGATGTGGGGATTTATGATGCAGGGTGAGATTTATCTTTTTAAAAGCAGACATAAATTCCGAAGTAAACAATGTCTGATCCAGATGTTTAGACTTGTCCTTATAGTGTATGAAGAAATATGGGTTGTTTCAGAACAAAACTCCTTCCATTTTATCGTTCCCTACAACTACCTGAAAGGAGATTGCAGTGAGGTGGCTGTTGGTCTCGTTTCCCAAGTAATGACTGATAGGATGAGAGGAAATGGCCTTAGGCTGCGCCAAGGGATGTTAGGAAAAATTTTGTCACTGAAAGGGTTATCAAACATTGGATCAGGCTGCCCAGAGAAGTGGTTGAGTCACCATCCCTGGAGGTATTTAAAAGACATGTAGATGTGCCACTTAGGGTCATGGTTTAGTGGTGGACTTGGCACTGTTAAGTTTATGGTTGGACTTGATGGTCTTAGAGATCTTCTCCAAACTAAATGATTCTATGATTCCATGATTCTATGTGTCCTCAGATGAATCATTTCCTAAAAGTAACATTATTTTCTCCATTGACTATAAAGCAAGCCCCAGATAATTAGCTGAGCTATAAAAGTCTACACCATGGTCTTCTAAAATTGAATGAGATTAATTCCCACCCTAATATACTGAGGAGCCATTAGATATCATAATGTCCCACCCATCTCCAGGGCCGGAAAATATTGCAGTCTCTTCTTGAAAGGCGTTTGGAACTGTAAATCAATAGCCAGGAAAAAGCTTCTAATAATCTGTAAACTATAAATCATAAAGCAGTTCAGTTTCCTGGTCACCACATATTTCTAATGGTATTACATATAAGATGGTTTCAATATCCTTTGATGTCTTAATATTTCAAATCAAAGCAGGAAAAGACCATTTTAGCAATACAGAAGTGAGAGATAAACCATCTCTGGCTAAAACTCTCTACACGGTGGTGTTGAATGTGCCTTTGTGAGATGAACAGAGGGCTCAGATGGTTCAGAAAACTTGTTCAATTTATTATGCAAGTTTAAAAACCCACTAAAATGAATGCAGGCCTTTTCTTTCAAGGTGTCTGTAAAATTTTTCATTTGGGTCAAATGGGTTTATTGACATTCATTTCTTAATTCAGCTGACATTTTTCAGGATTCATATCTTAGTCTGAATCCATAAAATGCTCTTCTCATTCAATTCGGCAGCAGAATAAAAATACCTGTTATTGACATATTTCTGTGTGAAAGAGTATCACAGCTCATGATATAGCTGCTACCGACTCTTGTACACAGGTGTTTCAGCAGGGCGAAGTGCATCCCAGGTCACATCATTCATTACTGGGAGATGTGTGAAGTGCAGAAGGGGTGTCTTCCTTGCTCTAGCTGACACAGGGATTTGGGCTGACACAAAGAACCACAGTCCCAGCATTTGATCCCTGATTACTGCATCGACCTAGGCAGAGCTATAAACAATAGAGCACACCAAGTTTAGCTGGAACAAACAAGTCTGGAACATGTCAGCTCAAATGTAAAGACATTCAAAAGTAAGGTTTATGTTATCTATAGGTTTGAATCCTCTGCTTTGTGTGAACCACTCGGATGTTAATAAGGAGTTATATTTCGATATGTGTGTTACTACTTCTACTTTCTTTTGTGTTTACAAAGAACTCCTTGAAGATATAGGTATCTTTAATTTCCTTTCATTTACTTTAACAGGTGTTTATTACTTTCATATTTTTCTTATACTTTTTTGCTCATCCAAACACGTTTCCCCCCCCTTCCAGATGCCTGACATGCTTATCTTTCTTCCAGTAAGGTCACTTTTGTAGCAAATTTGTTTGCTTAGTGGCATGATAGACAGGAGGGTCCTGTTATCCACAGAAACCTACCTTTTAAAAATCAAACTGGCAAAATGACATTGCAACTAAAAATACCTCATCTAGCAAAAGACTGCAACTTTACCATAAGAAAGCATCTCTAATACAATAATTTATTTGATGGAAGAGTGTGGGATGCAATTGGATTATGATAGAACTTTGGAGATGTAGTAGCCCTCATTCATCATGCCTCGTGTAGCAGTAATGTCAGATTTTATCAAGTAATCCAGTCTCAACTTGGTCAGTTGTTGCATAAGATACCTCCAAGGAAAATGTAAGATTGTATGGGAACAGGTGCTGTGGATTTATCTAGATATTCTCCAGTCTGAGCCGTTATCAAATTTACAAACTATCAGAACATATACAATAGGCTAGTGAAAAAAATTCCTTCAGAAGTGATGGACTACTGTTTACTGCATATTAAAAAATATGAAGTTCTACCCATAAAATTTTAAGCTGTTTAGTAACGTGTTTATTTCAGCACTGAGATACAAACTTCTAGTGTATGGAACAAATAGCAAGAGCACAAGTAATAGAACAATAATTAATTAGTGTAGAACATAGTTTGCTTCAAAGAGATTGTATAATATAAACTGAATTCCAAAAGGGTCTTAACTTACAATATAGTTGTTTTAAATGGGCACATTACATAATTCTACCAATGCTTTCTTGATACATCAAGGACTAATAGCAAAAAAGTCTTTATAGTTTCATTTTCTTATAAGTCTACTAACTGTTAAATATATTACAAAACCACTCTATCCTCTGATATGAAGTATTTCTAAGGAAAGCTGTTTTTCAAAATGTCTTAATGGATTGTTGTCATGACTAGCAGAGTTATAAAGAACAATTTTTTTTGGCATCTTATTTAAGAGTCATCCCTTTTTGTACTCTGAGAACTTCCTTTGCAATTGCATATTCACTAACAAGTGTATTTTATCAATATCTTGAGTTGGGAATTCTTTTCAATGAAAGTAGAATATCCTGTCAGTGACAGAGTATGGTGTTATAAAGTGACTTAATGCCATTTAATTCAAGATGAAGACAAAAGTCTATCCCAGCAGAAGGGCAAGCTATATCAGGTTTATATAGGATTCTTGTTTTGTCAGACATAAAGAGTGCAGGGGACAATCTAACATAGACATGGGTTTCTTCTTACCTAACCTTAGTTATACAAGCTCCTTGTACAATCAGTGAAGAGAGGCATTTCTGGAAGGCACTGCATGCCAGCCTAAGAAAACTGGTCAAGATGAAAGGAATAATGAGCTCTCTGGAGGATGCCTGCCAATCTGCACTTACAAAAGCGGACCAACAGTCCTAGGTGCTTAGCCCTGGACAGCTAAATTCTGGATATCCAAAGCCTGAAGATGTCATTTCTTCCTGCCTCAAAAGTGGCAATGTAATTTTCCTCTCTTTTTAGCTGCTTATTGTTTTTTATTTCCTTTTCTAACTCTCTTTCAAGAACATTTTTCATCAGCTATTCAAAGTCTGACTCTTCCTTGTTGATGCACGTTGCTGCTACAGGTCAGAATGCCAATTGTATTCTGGGCTGCATAAAAAGAAGCATGGCCAGTAGGTTGAGGGATGTGATTCTCCCCCCCTACTCTCATGAGATCCCACCTGGAGTGCTGTATCCAGCTCTGGGGCCCCCAGTTCAAGGAAGACATGGACCATTAAAGCACATCCAGAGAAGGGCCACAAAAATGATCAGAGGGCTGGACCATCTGTCCTATAAAGAAAGGCTGAGAGAACTGGAAAGGAGAGATCTTATTGTGGCTTTCAATATATCAATGGGGCTCATATGAAAGACAGAGACTTTTTACAAAGGCCCGTAGTGACAGGAGGAGTGGCAATGGTTTTAAACTGAAAGAAAGTAGGTTCGGATTTGACAAAAAGAAGAAATTTTTTTATAATGAGGGTGATAAGACACTGGAACAGGCTGCCCAGAGAAGCTGTGGATGTCCATCATTAGTAGTGTTCAAAGTCAGGTTGGACGGGGCTTTGAGCAACCTGATCTAGTGAGGCATGTTCCTCCACATAGCAGAGATGTTTGAACTAGGTGATACTTGAAGGTCCCTTCCAACCCAAACTATTCTATAATTCTGTGATTCTATGATTTTCCACTCTACCTTGACTTCAATCTCCTTTTCAGTTTCCTCCATTTTTATAGAGATTCTTCAATTGAACAAATACAGTTAGGGAAACAATGGAAGAGTAATCCTGAGAGATATTTTTTCCTCTCTCCATTTTTTTCTTTCCTTGCATTGTTGTTTTCTGACATGGAGGCTTTGACCAACTCTCCCTCTTTCTGGGTGTGTTCAGTTTTGTCTGTGTCAGTGCTTCCCTGCAGCATAGCAACAGTCCGACCTTGGTTTGTGGCTTTTAACAAGGGCAGATGCATTAGATTAAATAGATTGTTATATACAGAAATATATATATATATCTGTAACTTCTTTTTCAAATGGTGAGTCTCCTCTTGATTGACAACAGTGTCTCCCTAACTTATATTCATATATTTTCAAACCACCTTTCATATAAACTGCTGGGTTTTTTTCCTTAATGTTAAATTGCCCTTTGCCCCATATGCAAAAATCTTCCAAACACAGGTTCTGACTCAGAAGCAATCCTTTTAAACATGCTTTTGAATGTGCAGCAAATCCTTCAATTAGATTTCAGGCTCTAACTCAGAATACTAATATGTATGTGTACCCATGCCTTAATTAGACCTAAAATGGTGCTTTCACTAGGTTAACTAGTGATTCACCTAGTTCATGCCTCCATAGTATTTTATTAATTTTTGCCTCCTTTTCTTAATGGAAAGAGTAGTTAAATTAGATAAAGTACTCTGTTTTTTTTAAAATGTTTTTGGAGAGGAAATGTTAACACTTCAGAATTTTTTTAAACTACTTTCCCCATAACATAGCAGAGAACACATTCCTTTTGCCCTATAGTTTCAATTATAACTAATTTATCTCTCAATGTGTTCTCAGAAAACACCCACAACATTCATGATGTTCATTAACATATTTAACATAAGAATGTAAGAAACAAAAATGTCACATTGCTTCCTGTTTCTTTATTTTGAGGTGAGAGTTATAGAAACCTGTCAACACGTCTTACACAAAGTATAGTGCAGGCAATCATCCATAGAACTATTATTAAATGCATATGTTGACACTGAATTTTTATATCTTGTAAACTGAATTTCTGCTCCATAACTGTTAGTGAACTAAGTATAATATGAAGTGAAGACAATCCTTAAAAAAAAACTAAAATAAAGAAACATAGATGTATGACAACATCAAATTCTCATCCAACCATGAAATGTCCACCTAAAAATGTTATTTCCATGTAGAAGTTATATTATAGATCCAGGAAAAATGAATTAACCTAATTCTGTAAGTCACAGTACATAGGCATTTTCCTCATTTCCCATGCATTGCTTCATTCATTTCATTGCCTCCACTTTCCTATTTTCCAAGATATATTTACCATACTATTTATTTTGGATTTTTTTTCACAAGTTTTTGCTCAGGCCTATATATTTGCCCTGAAAACTTTTTTCCCCACTTTTTTCATACTGTTTCCATGTTCTTTGTTGTTATCAGTTCTACCCAAAGTTGTGATTTACCTGCCTTTGCTGATGAATCCTACATTGTCTTTTGAAAGGAAAACATTAAAATCATAAGCTCAAAGGCTGATAGATCAATGCATTTGAGTAACCATCACCAGTGATGGTGACTGTTGTGGTTTAGCCCCAGACAGCAACGAAGCACCACACAGCCTCTTGCTCACTGCCCCCACCCCGGTGGGATGGGGGAGAGAATTGGAAGAGCAAAAGTAAAAAACCTCATGGTTTGAGATAAGAACAGTTTAATAATTAAAATAAAACTGTAGTAGTAATAGTAATAGTAATAATAATAATACAGCAATAATATTATGCAAAGGAAAATAACAAGCTTCCATTCTGCTTCCATTGCTGCAGCCAGCCCCACAGGACATTTGCCACCATCCATGAGTCAGTGCAGAGATAGAGCGCTGGCAACTTTTCTTGGTCAGCAATGTCTAAATCCAGCTGGATGGCCTTCACGTCCGCAAACTGACTCGATTCACCTTCTTCAGCAGTTTCTGCAATTGTTGTATAGAACTCCATACAGCAGCCTTCCATCTCCGGTGCTTTCCCACAAGGCGACAGGACCCATCAGTGAACAGGGCATACTGCCAGAAAATGAGAAGAAATTTGTTATACAGTGGGGCCTCTTCAGAACGCATCACCTCCTCCTCTGGTGATATTCCAAAATCTTTGCCTTCTGGCCAGCCCATGATCACTTCCAAGATCCATGGCTGTCTCGGGTTTCCTACTCCAGCCCTTTTGGGTGATCAGTGAGACTCACCTACTTTATGTAGTATCAGTTGCATGATGTATAGAATGGACCCTCCCTTTGAACATCCAGCCCAGCACTGGCAGTCAGCGTGCCAGGAGGAGCTGTGCTTCAGTACCAACCACTTCTGAAGCAGTTCAAACCCCTTCAGATGCTGCCAATCTCCCCTGGTGCTTTCTGCCAGAGGCTCGAGGTAGTACTATTCTCCCCAGCTGCGGTACAGAGCACATTTTTTACACCTTGTCTTGCCCAGACTGGCCCAAAAGCTACTGAATGAACTATCTCCTGTTTAATTTGTTCAAAGGCCTGTTGTTGCTCAGCGCCCCATTTAAAAGCATTCTTCTGGGTCACTTGATAAAGAGGGTTTACGATCAGACTGTAACTCGGAATATGCATTCCCAAAAAACCCACAACGCCCAAAAAAGCTTGTGTTGGTCGAGATATGGCTGTTATTTTGTTGATCACATCCATTGGGATCTGACAATGTCTATCTTGCCATTTTATTCCTTGAAACTGCATCTCCTGTGTAGGTCCCTTGACCTTACTTTGTTTTTTGGCAAAGTCAGCTTCCAGAGGGCTTTGGGCTATTCTCTTTCTTTTCTCAAAAACTTCTTCTGTTGTGTTGCCCCACATGATGATGTATTGTAGGTGTTCCAGAGCTCCACCCTGTTCCAGTACAGTCTGAATCAGTCCATGGTAAATGGTAGGGCTGTGTTTCCACCCCTGGGGCAGTCGATTCCATGTGTGCTAGACGCCCCTCCAAGTGAAGGCAAAATGTAGCCTGCACTGTGCTGCCAGAGGGATTGAGAAAAATGCATCAGTGATATCAGTTGTGTCATACCACTTGGCTGCCTTTCACTCCAGTTCATACTGAATTTCTAGCATGCCCAGCACAGCAGCACTCAGTGGTGGGGTGACTTCGTTCAGGCCACAATAGTCTACTGTTAGTCTCCACTCTCCATTAGACTTCCGCACTGCCCATATAGGACAGTTAAAGGGTGAGCAGGTTTACTGATCACTCCTTGGTTCTCTAGTTGGTGAGTGAGCTTATGGATGGGAATCAGGGAATTTCGGTTGGTGTGATACTGCCACTGGTGCACTGTTGTAGCAGCGATTGGCACCTGTTGTTCTTTGACTCTCAGCAACCCCACAACAGAAGCATCCTTCGAGAGACCGGGCAAGGTAGACAGCTGTGTAATTTCCTTCATCTCCAAGGCAGCTACACAAAAAGCCCACCTGTACCCTTCTAGGTCCTTGAAATACCCTCTCCTCAGGTATACTCTGCCAAGGATGCACGGAGCCTCTGGGCCAGTCACAATGGGGTGCTTTTGCCACTCGTTCCTGGTTAGGCTCACTTCAGCCTCCAATACAGTTAGCTCTTGGGATCCCCCTGTCACTCTAGCAATGACAGATGGGTTCTGTCCCTGTATAGCTTGATGGCATTAAGGTGCACGGTGCACTAACATCCACTAAAGCCCTGTACTCCTGTGGGTCGGATGTGCCAGGCCATCTAATCAACACAGCCCAGTAAACCCTGTTGTCCCCTTCCTCCACCTGGCTGGGGGCAGGGCCCCTCTAGTCCTGATCATAGTATTCGCTACTTGCTTCTTGTAAATGTGAATCAGAAGTCCCTCTATTAAGATCAGAAATAAAATCAGTGCTTCTACTGCTCTGTCTGGGGAACTGCCCACTGGACAGTGGAGCAGCAACTTTTCTGAAAGAACCCCCCTGAATGATTGTTTTTCCTTGCAACTCACGTACCCGTGCCTCTAGGGTCGAGGTAGGTTTTCCATCCCACTTCCTCATGTGTCCCACCGTGGTCATGAAGGTAAAACCACGGGGTGGCCCGTGGTATGTATCCCCTCTTTTGAGCAGAGGAACACTTACTCCTCATGGCTCAGATAGATACTGGTCTGTAGAGGTGGGGAGCAGGACATATCCTCTTGGAGGTACTGAATCTTCCTCAGCAGAGATGAGGGAGGAATAGATATGTGCTTTGTAATCCCAGAGCCTGTCAATCACATCCCGCATCGTTGGTGTTTCTTGATCTTTCCAGGCCAGTACTGCCAATGAGTTGGCATATGATGATGCTGCACTCTGTACAACGTCCACCACATGGGTCGTGTGCACTGGGCTTCATCTAGATCTTTGGGTGACTGTTCATTGTCCAGGTCACCATAAATCAGCTCAAGCATGGTTAATTCCCTCAGGTACTGGGTAACTTTCTCTGTGGTGGCCCATTTTCCTGGCTGATATATAACACCTTCCTTGAAGGGATACCTTCCTTTCACACCAGACAGGAGTCACATCCAGAGGCTGAGGGCTTGTGTCCCTTTTCCAATCACTTTGTGAATGCCCCTTTCCCTAGAAAAAGATCCCAGTTGTTTGGCTTCCTTACTGTCTAACTCTAGGCTACTGGCCCTGTTATCCCAGCATCGGAGCAGCCAAGTGACAAAGTGCTCACCTGAATGACTGTGAAATCTTTTTGCATATCTCACAGCTCACTCAAGGGTAGAGATTGGGTGGTTTCCATTTTATTCCATCATATCTTTCTACATGAACTGACTTTCACTTCCAAGTTTTATTCTTGTACATAGGGGTGACTGATTCCAGCATGGATTTGTTCTCTGGTTCAGCTGCAGTGCCTGTTGTGGGGGTTGGAGTGGCCACAGTGCCTGTTATTTTATTTTTCTTTGTCTTTTTAGATCCAGAGGCCTTCTCTTCCCCTTGGGGGTACTGAATACTGTTGAACAGGGCTCAGTACGCATGGGCCAGGCCCAGCAAATTGCAGTGATTTGTGTCTTTCTGGAATTGCCAGGGTGACAACATACTTTCTCCAAATAGGAGTATCTTAACTACCCAAGGATGCTCAAGATCCTGAAAGTTATTGTAATGAAGGAATAGACATTACAGAAAAAGGTAGAAAAAGTACCATTCTGTATTTCCTTTATATAAAACCTCTCAGAGAAGGAGGTATAATTGCTAATTGATTCCATGAGGTGGTACCTGAAGTACAGTAATGGCTTCAGTACAAAACCCAAGTACCAGATAAAGCTAATAGCCAGTGTTTTAACACTTATCTCCCAGGCAAAGCATTGCTAATAACTGCAGAGCACAGCAAACTACAAAACCCAACACCAATCTTTAACATGTACAGCAAAAACGAGAATGGTGCAGGCACAGTCCCCCACAGCATCCTTACCTCTAAACTGGGGAGATAGATACAAATTTTAGGTGGATAAGGAACTGGGTGGATGGTGTCATCCAGAGGGTAGTGTTCAATGGCTCAAAGTCCAGATGGAGATCAGTGATGAGTGGTGTCCCTCAAGAGTCTGTACTGGGACCAATAATATTTTATATCTTCATCAGTGACATAGACCATAGGATCGGGTGCACTCTCAGCAAGTTTGCAGATGACACCAGGCTGAGTGGTGCAGTTGACACAACAGAAGGAAGAGATGTCATCTAAAGAGACCTAGACAAGCTGGAGAGTTGGGCTTGTGAGAACCTCATAAGGTTCAACAACCTCTGGTGAGACCCCACCAGAGTGCTGCATCCAGCTCTGGAGCCCTCAGCACAGAAAGGACATGGACCTGCTGGAGTGTATCCAGAGGAGGGCCACAGAAATCACCAGAGTGATGGATCACCTCTCTTACGAGGAAAGGCTGAGAGAGTTGGGGTTGTTCAGCCTGGAGAAGAGAAGGCTGCAAGGGAGACCTTATTGCAGCCTTTCAGTACTTAAAGGGGGACTATAGGAAAGATGGGGGCAACCTCTTTAGCAAGGCCTGTAGTGACAGGACAAGGGGTGATGGTTTTAAACTAAAAGAGGGTAGATTTAGACTAGATATAAGGACAATTTTTTTTTACAATGAGGGTGGTGAAACACTGGAACAGGTTGCCCAGAGCGGTGGTAGATGCCCCATCCCTGAAACATTCAAGGTCAGGTTGGATGGGACTCTGAGCAACATGATGTAGTTGAAGATGTCCCTGCTCACTGCAGGAAGGTTGGACTAGATGACCTCTTGTGCTGGTTTTGGCTGGGCTAGAGTTAATTTTCTTCACTGTATCTGGTATAGTGCTGATGGCACATTGATGTTTTAGTTGTGGTTAACTAGCGGCTAAGTGCTGCCAAGTAGCGCCTATAGGTGTTAGGGACATTTCCAGCTTCCCAGGCTCTGCCACATGCAGAGGAAGCTGGGAGCGGAGGGGCCACAGCAAAGGCAGCTGATCCAAACTGGCCAATGGAATATTCCATATCATTTAACACCAAGACCAGTATATTAACTGGGGGAGTTGGCACAGGGGAGAACGGTTGCGGCTCAGGGACTGGCTGTGTTGGGTCGGCAGGTGGTGGGTGGTGGCATCACTTGTTGTTTGTTTTGGTTGTTTATTCCCCCTTCCCCCTCACCAGGTTTCACCTCTCTCTCTCTCTCTCTCTTGTTGTTTTCCTTTTAATTATTTTATTATTATTGTTGTTATTGTTGTTATCGCTTTATTTTAATTATTATACTGTTCTTATCTCAACCCATGATTTTTCTCACTTTTCCCCTTCTGATTCTCTCCCCCATCCCACTGGTACAGGAGTGAGCAAGCAGCTTTGTGGGGCTTAGTTGCCAGCTGGTGCTAAACCACAATACCTATAAAGGTCCCTTCCAACCTAAATCATACTATGATTCTGTGAGCGGATAAACCAGTATTGAGAACAGATGAGTCAATGTTGTGACTAGCAAATGTTATTATCCCAAAACCTTTGGGCCCCACGTTGGGCACCTAAAAACACTGTTGTGGTTTAGCCCCAGCCAGCAAATAAGCATCACACAGCCCCTTGCTCTCTCCCCCCACCCCAGTGGGATGGGGGAGAGAATTGGAAGAGCAAAAGTAAGAAAACTCATGGGTTGAGATAATAACAGTTCAATAATTAATATAAAGTAATAATATAATAGTAATAATAAAACTGAAAAGGAAAATATTGAGAGAGGCAAAACCCAGGGGAAAGAAACTGCTCACCACCCTCCAAACAATGGTGCCAGTCCCCTAGCTGCAATTGCTGCTTCCCCAAGCCACCTTCCCCCAGTTAATATATTGGGTATGATGTCATATGATATGGAATATACCTTTGGTCAGTTTGGATCAGCTGCTTTGGCTGTGCCTCCTTCGAGCTTCCTGGCTTCTTGTGCACCCGGCAGAACATGGGAAGCTGAAAAAGTCCTTGACTAGTGTAAGCACTACTTAGCAACAACTAAAACATCTCCATATTATCAACACTGTTTTAAACACAAATCCAAAATGCAGCTCCATACTAGCTACTATGAAGAAAATTAACTCTATCCCAGCCAAAGCCATGACAGTGACTTACAGTAAGCATTACTCAGTTATTAATTGCAAACTAAGATCACTTACAAGTTGTTCAATTATCTACATCACCAGGGCTTGCCCTGGATTTATGTTCATGGCTTTATGACTATGAGTATGCAATAAAAAGTTGTTTTTCTGAATGTAGTGAAATAAATTATTTCAAAAATTTTCCTTGCATATTGAGGTAGTTTATTCTCCTGACTCCAGGAAATACAGGGGGGCCTACTGCCTTAGCCAGTAGCTGAGGGCAATGTGTTTGGATCATAGGTTTCGTGCCTAGAACCTGTAAAAGTGCCACCTCATGCATTTAATTCTTGGCACATCTATCCCCATGACTGCAACATACTGAAACAAAGGTGTGGTTACCACTGAGTGGCCCTGCAAGTGACAGTGTTCGGCTCATAAGATGCTAGCAGCCAAGTTGCACTTGCTCTCACACAAAACTTCACAGTTCCTTTCATTAACTGAAATGTTTTTATCCACAAGAGGGACAATTTTGTATTCTGCATGTGTTCTTGGACATATTCTCCTGATCACATTAATCCTGGGTTGCCGTAATTGTTTCAAGAAGTGTCCTCTGAACATAACAAATCTGTAAAAGTCACTGAAATCTAATTTTTTTTCCCTTCCAGATCAATGACAGTGCCAAAACAAACAAACAAACAAATCCCACTCTTTGCTGTACATACAAATTGTGCATTATGTGAAAGAGTATTTTGTGGTATATGCCAAGTGTGGGGGGACAGTTAACATCACTATTGAATGCTACCTGTATGTTGAACATTTATAAACCACCAGGCATTTCAGTTAAACACTGTATTTTTTCTCTGGTCCTTTGACATGTTTTTGCTTGTTTTCCAGAGAAATTGAAGGTTTTTGCTTTCACTGCCTTTTCTTGACAGAGATGCCACAAGGTATCTATACATCTCAAAGGCTAACACAAAATCAATCTGTGTGATTATGCAATTTAACTGCATTTGCAGTGCTAATTTATCTTCTAGCATCTGTAAATTACTTTATTATAAAAAATTCAAAGGCTTTAGCTGAAAGCCAAATTAGACCTGGTAGCAACACAAAAACATTATCAACAAGGGAAATCTCTAAAAGCACCAGCAGACAACAAAACATCAAGTGATGTGTAGGAAGACATAAAATGTGATATAAATTCATTAAGTGCTGACTATTGTTGTTTTATTTGAGATCTCAGTAAAAGTATATTGCTGGAAGGGTTTGCCAAGTTGCCCGACAGGGAGCCAATTTTCCTTTAACCCGTATTACTCTTTAATTTAGACTTTAACTTTATACATATATTTGTGTTTATCAATAAATTACAGTTTTCCAATTAAAGGGGGAGGGGCAGGGGTTGATAAGACCTTTAACAAATGAAGAAAAAAATTGTCCTCCCATTAGATGATGTTGACAGCTGAAAGTCTTTCCTCCAGTTATCGAATGACAGGCACTGAATTCAATGTTAAACATTTATGCATGATGAGAAAGCAACCTATGATTTCAAGGTTAAACAGTTATGTAAAAGAGCAGCTTTGAAAAAAAAAGAAACTTAGAAGGAAATTAATGACCTTCAAACATCAAAGGCAAATTTCCTATCCGTTAGGAGGTCAGTGTGCTAATGTAGCACAAAACTGCACTGACATGATTTCTGCAGTTACATCTGATACTGAAGGAAACCCCGTTCTCACTGAAAAAAAGGCTGCATCCTACTAAGGGGTAAAGATTTCAAAAACCTTTCTCTTTTGCCTTTTCAAATGCTACTTGGATTTTACTTTTTTAAGTTCTGGAAGAATTTGACTTAAGACTTGACATTCTCATTAAGCTGAAAGCCTGGCAAAGACAAATCTACTTAATATTTGAATATCAAACAGGTAGTAAATGTAATGATGACACAGTAAAGACACAAGGAAGGGGCCTAATGCTGTCACAGATTCTTTTTACCATGTTCTCCATTGCAAACATCATAAACAAGATATCTGCTAATAGAGTTCCAGATTGGAAAGTACCTTCTGCAGACAGTATGTTAATCATTATGAAGGCAGGTGTAGGACTAATATTTGCTAGCCAGTCTCACACCATTGGAAGATGTTGACTGAAAATCCAAGACACATCTGATATATTTCTTATAAGATTATATTATTTCTGGATGGCTTATTAGTGACTTTTTGTCTTTAATAATCACATATGAAATTTGGTAACGGAAGTGCTGGGGAAAGAAAAACAAACAAAAAATGCCATAATATGAAGTGCTTCATCTGAAGAAAGCAGAAAGTCAGCCATTTATAAACATACTGCAATTTTAAAGTAATATAACTGTCATGGTTTTGCCTTAGTAAACAAAAGCGCATCATTTGTTGTAAGATATATTTATGCTCTGCCTTTTAAGACTCCTAATTAGACATATATGTTTATGAGTGAAAAACATATTTTTTTTAAGATTGTACTTAAAAAAGCCAATGTGTCCTTGGTGATACGTTTTCGCTCTTAGCTATAAATGCACAATTGAAATATGACTGATTTGCCTCCATCTCTTCAGAAAGCCTGTACTGCTTAACCAAGTGAGTGTATTTCCAAAACTAATTGCAGCAGCTGACTGCCTGCATAGTCTACATAGTCAAGAGAGACTGATTTACTACTGGGGCTACTTTATCATGGTTTGTCTAAGGCTCATATTCTATAACTACCAAGCAACTAAATCCTTTCTGAACTCAAGTAAAGTAAATCTGAGAATCAAGATTTACAGAAATTTTTCAATCCTAGCCACTCACATGAAAACCAAATGATTTATTAACCAACTAGTCACCCAAATTTTGGCAAATAAGAGCACAGCTATTCTGTGGACTATTTCAGTCACTGATTATAGATACTTTAAGTCTGTCTATCAGCTGGCATGTCCCTCCTGTGTATGCACCAGATGATAGGATTTGCACATCTCACTTGACACTGTCGAAGATAGTCTACATAACGAGCTTCATAAATGCACAAGGTTGTTTCATAGATCATTAATTTTGACTGAGGTAATGTACAAATGTAAAAAATCAGATTCTTTGTTATGAACAATATACCCAACAAAATTAAAAAAAAAAAAAAAAGGAAGAAAAAATCTGATGGGAAAAATTCTAGGGGGAGTAAATGGAAATGGTCCCGTAACAGCAGAATGTGCTCTAATATGTCTGAAGTTGTAATAATGTTAGTTTACTCATAGTAAGCAGTAGATTTACCTCAAGTAAACCCAAACCACAAAAAATCCCAGAGATGCAGCCCTGCCCTGAACGAATGAACATATCCTGAAGGAATGAACATTCTTTATCGTTACTAAAAAGGTATAATCTTTTAGATGGAAGTACATATTTAAAGCACTAAGAGAGGAGAAGAGAAAGCTAAGAGGAAAAAGTTGAGAGAAGTATCAACCAGAAACAGTAGAGAGAAGTATCAAGCAGAGTATGAAGACAGAGAGAGATATATACCAATAGGAGAAATATAATATTGAGGGAAGAGCAACTATAGGAAACTAGTTATTATGGGAGTCCAAGAAAAGAAATAAAAATGGAAAAAAGAAATATTGTGTTGTCACTGGGGATAGACAGAGACAGTGAGGGAAGAGAAACCAAAAACCAAACAAGAAGAGGGAAGGAAAGTACATGAAATAGAACAGTAATGGGAATAATGGAGAATAAGAAGGAAAATTAAACAGAGAGAAAGCTTTTAGTTTGGTGGATTCTTTTTTATTTTTTAATTATTTTTACATTTCCCAAAGAAACTTCACATCCACATGGAAGAGTAGGGTGGAATATTTGTTACTTAGGGGTTTTAGAGGTGAATCATAGAGGTGAACCATAAATATAAACCATAGTAGAAAAACTGTAGATGAGACACCTTAAATAACCAGAGTAACAAAGGAATTCAGAGTGTCTATATTTTTAAAACAGACTTTTTTTTTTTCAGCAAATCTTGAAGTATAGCGTATACAAATCTTCAGTTTCTCTTTTTATGGGGTATCCAGTGTGCTTCTCTCTGGAAGTGTTATATACTCCCCTTGACAGATATAAGTGTCCATGCCATTTCCCTCTCCAACAAAGAAAACATTCAGCAGGGCAAGAATCTTTTGACAGAGGATTTCCCTAGGAGTAGAGAACTGTTCACACATCCTTTGCTGTTCTACAGGTTCCAGTAGGAAAAGCAGAAGGTTATAAACACTTTGCAAAAACAGAATATTAAGAGATATTTTCCTTTCCCCAGATGCAGTTCTGTTGTATTTGGCTTTTGGTCCAGTGCTTTGTCTTGTCAATTCTCCCTTGCTTCTTCTCCTTTCTTCTTTCCTCAGAACAAGATTTTCTTACTTCACATCCTACTTCTTTATTGTGGGTTGGTTTTGGTTTTGTTTGTTTGTTTGGGTTTTTTGAGTTTGTTGTTTTTGTTGTCTACACCATGCCTGTCCTTCATAGTGCAAATGTGAAAAAAGAAAAGGAAAAATGTAATGTGGAAAAAATGCTATGTAACAATACGCCCACTTAGATTAGTTATGGAAAGTGAATCTGGAACCAGCAGATGTAAGTGTAACTATTTAAGTTAATGGCCCACTATTAGCATTACTGTTCTCATCAATCTCTACCACGTCCAGACAACAGGAGGCAGCAGGACCCTGATACGTTGGCATGAATTCCAATGACGTTTTCTGGGATTCCTTTTATTGCTCTCCTTTTACATTGGAGCCTTTAGCTTCTCAAGATAGGTACAGTTTCTTTTAGCTGCACCAAGATACAAGTCTGTAATAATCACATTTGTGTTATTAAAGAAGCAAACCAGGGACAGCTCTCTAGCTCTGAGAACCAGTGTCATGGCACAGCTCAGATCCAAGTGGCTAAATCTCTTACCCTTCAAAATAGGGTGCCTTCAGACTGCCTTTTGGGATTGACTTGGCCAGTGCTCTCCCCTGAACCACACCCAGGAATTTTCTGTGCAAATGCTAGCTGTCCCAGGTGACAACCATGTTAACAAGGTAATAGTAGCAATGATTGTGTGGCATTGCCTGTTCCCATACCCCTATACAGAGCAATTTAGTAGTACAGACATTGCCAATAAAGCTTTTAAGTGATAGTGTAATGCAAACAATAAAATGAAACTGGCAGATTTCCCAGTGTTATGTTAATCTCTTTGGGTGTATTTGAACATACTTCTTTTAAAATCCAATGAATGCTAAACAAAAAGAAAAACAATAAAGTACATCCATTTTCCCATTCTGGAGAATGATAACCCTAATAGACTGAAATCTTACATTGCTTTAATTTGTCACAGATTAAAAGGATTCAGAAAAGGTCCACAGATGGAAATACTGGCTTGGACACCATCTGTAAGACAGATATAGTTCTCTGTAAACAAGTTACAGCAATAAAAATTGGAACATGGGATAGACTATATGAAAAATGCACACAAATATTTCTAGCTTTAAGGCTCAAGTTGGAGTATATGTGAGCTGTACCAAATAATGTGAACACAAAAACATGTTTGTGGAAGTAACTGCAATGTCTCATAGGCCTGTCTTTAACTCGGGGCTGGTTGTTTCCACAGTCCAAAATAGATAAGTGAAGCAGACCTTGGTGCATTGCTGAATCTGAGCAATTTCCAGATACTAGTGTGAGACCTCAAGGGTAATTTTTCATGTATTGTTTGCACAGACTGCTTGCTATTCTGCTTTACCACATTGATACTGTCCTCTCTTTCCTCTTACTGAAATTCTTGTTTGTTTGCTTCTTCTATAGATGCAAAGGGGAATGGACATCCCACGGAAAAGTGGTGCATAGTTGTCTCAACATTTTAACAGAGTACTAAAGCGATGTGATATGCTATTTGAAAAAAATAAAAATTTAGACCATTTTAACCCATTCCTTGATGCTATTAACAATGTCAGAAGGATTTTATGTATGCAAAAACACAGGCTAAAATGGAAACTGAACGGCTACAGCTTGTCTTCTTGCTAACTTACTCATGACTTTGCTCTATTTATTGGACATTTTATTAATGTAGTCCAGTGAAAAATCTCTTATAGACATAAATTTATAAATTTCTATTGGGAAAGAGGCCAAACAGCGCCTGTAATTCTGATGCAGCCCTCAGGTTCTAAAAATTATGAAGATATTAGTGTCAAGAACCCAGTTTTAAGGTTGCTTATCTAACATGGATTTTTAGTGGAGGATCAGTTTCCAAGGGGGGATGGTGGGCCAGTAAAATTGTCTTCTTCTAGAAGAAAATGTTCCAAAGACAGTTCAAAATGCCAAAAACCACTTTTGTGCAGAAAACTAGGAAATATCAGGATTTTCCTTCCTCTAAACACAAGTAAAAATATTAGTCTCAGACAAGAACATAAATCTGAATCAAAAATGAAATTCAGCCCAGTGATAATTAAATTTGATTTTCAACTTCTTTAATATCTGTATTTTTGTCTGTAAATCTTTAAGCTAAGGTAGGATTGCTTTGTTTGTTTTTAGCTAACTGCTAAAATGTCTTTTTATCTCAGCTAGCTAGTTCAAAAATAACAAAAGCATTGAAGATAGATCTGTTAAGACTGAAGGAAATCAAGTTTTTTTATATGAAAGTTCTTTACGGTTTTCTTTGGCATCATCTGTGTGACAGGTGATTATTAAGGAGGAAATTATCACTATCCCACTCAGATTAAAAAAAAAATTACATGCTTTAAAAATCAAAGATGATCTATTGTTTCTGTACTATTGGTATTGAATATTTTTTTTAGTACAGATTTTACTCAGTAACTTGAAGTGTCCACTGTTGTAAACTCCCTAGGTCACTTAGAAATTCAGATCTGTCCTCCTGAGTTTGCTCTTTTTCATCCTGAAAGATATCTGCAAATTTCTACTGAATAAACACCTGCAGCATATGGAAAAGGTCAGGAAATAGGGAGGGTTGTTTTGTTTATTTTCAGCTGTGGGTCCAAAAATATCCCAGGACATGAAGACAATTTAAATGTGTTCTGGGCTAAGACCCAGTTAAGAATCTCTCTGAAGAGTATAGCACCAAACCCAAAAGACAGAAACTATTTAGAGGCTATCTTGGACCGCTATGTCTGACAAACATTTGTCATAAAGAAGAGCTTTCTGAAACCTAAAAGGAGGATATAAATCATATTAGAAAACCAGGAATAGCATTAAGAAAGATTGATTCTGTCCTAGTTATCTGAGACACTCCTTACTGTTTCATTTTCAAAATATGTATTTATGGCTTAGGCTGCTTCAGCTTACCCTGCTGCCTATACTTCAGGAATGAGAGAAAGCTGGGACTTTCACCCAGGGCTGTGGGACTGCCTGCTTCAGATGGTGTCAACCCAATTCAGAGGAGGATTTCGCTCATAATTGTGTTTGCTGCTGCTGCTGCTACTTTCTAACACAGCCCTTGGAGGATGTCAGAGTTGGAGAAGAGAATAACGCTGCATGGAAATGTGGGTTGTGCTATGAGGTAGAGAACATTTCAGAGCAGCTAGGAATTTGTCAAAATATAGCTGTGCTGTGGCTTTATGGAATATTGCTTCAGCCTATTAAAGTTCTTGTATTAGAGTCAGAATTGGAAATGGACCCTGTATGTCCTCATTTGGATTTAGAAAAGGATACATCCAAAGGAGCAGTAAAATTCTGGCATGACCAATATGCAGAGCCTGAGACATTCTAAAGCTTTTACCATTTGCCTTGACTAAGGGTCATGCCTCATACTTTGTAGCTTTGTTAAAGTCCTCAGAAAAAATTAGTCCAAAATGGTAAATGAAGAATATTCAGAATAATTGAAAACACTTCAGGGAATTATCAGGACAGAAGATCTTGGATTCTAAAAAAAAAAATTGACGCCATAAAATTAAAATCTCAATGCTAAGATTTCTTTTAGATTCCCAGTGAAGTTAAAATCGCTGTAGTAGGGAGGGCAGATGGATAATCCAACCAAATAACCTAGAAATTTCACTAAAAACAAATTGCATTGGATTGGCTCTTCATGGGTCATACCCACCAGTTTCAACTACATAATTTGTTGTTCTAGTTATTGTATTTTTAAAGCTAAACTAGGAATTTTAATTTAAGACATAACAAAAAGACTATCAGTTTCATCTGAAAAAGTTTGAGTCCAAGTGCAGGATGAATTTGGGGGGATTTATGTAACAATAAACCTTATCATTGCTGAGTTTTGCAATCAAAACAAGTATATATTTGTG